>NW_010116715.1:15333-37128 GCF_000699245.1 Pterocles gutturalis
GTTTGCACGTCATGTACTTCTCGCTACCAGTGAGGAATACCTGCCTTGTCTTCTTTTCTCCATTTCTGGGTGTCCTTTTCAACATCTGCTCTGTTCAGGAGGATCAGAAAGGTCTCTGTACCATGGACTGTAGTTTGCTTGACCATTGCTGGCCTCTGAACCAGAAGCAGTTTGGAGGAAGAAATGTTACTAAACTACATAACATTTTGCAGAGCTTTGTTAACTTCAGTGTGTTTTTCTTTCTGCAGTAACAACTCAATGGAGTGCACAAACTTGCTCCTGTATGAAGTGGGAGGCAATATTGGTAAGTCTGGGAGGTGACTGAAAAAAAGGATCTTAATATCCTGGGTTTTTATGCTTAACTGATCTTAGGAGGGAGGTAAAAAAGGGATGGGATCTGGAGGGGGCTCTAAAAGTTAAAATACAGATGAACAAGTGTGGGTTCACCTCACCCACAGCAAACAGTACCTGTCACAGCTCTTGTGTTGATAGCTCCCATGTCGTCCAGCCATCACCACAAAGCCTTTATAGTGCAAGCATGAGGCAAGGTTGAAGCCTGGGCTTCCAAAAATATTTAATGCTAGTGGATCTTATTCAGAAGCTGCCTATTACAAAAGGTGGAAACTCAAGAGTCCCAAAGTCTTGAGAACAGAGACATGCAGAACTTTGTCCATCTTAAAACCAAACAAACCTCCCATTCGGTTAAACATACCATGTTAAACTCCCTCTTCCCTCAGTGACAAAGGTTCATGTTTGGGGTTAAATGTAGAAGTTAAGACCATAAACTACACTCATCTAGGCAAAGGGCAACCTCATCCTGTGCCACTACAGGCTTTTAACTGTGTGCTTCTTGTCTGGGCTTTAATTAAGAGCAGTATGCTGGCACATGGCCTCTCTACTAATGCCTGCCAGCTCCAGGTGTGAATTCTGTCTGCCTTCATCGGCTTCCATACAAAAGAACCCAGGATAACTTGGGTAGAAGTTTCTCAAACCATGTAGTTAAACAATTTGATGATGTTCATTAGTTACCAATTTCCATTCGTCAATGGGGTAATGTTATCAAATGGAGAGGAGACTTTAATATGACCGCAGTAGCAGAGTAGGGGTGTCTGAAAATAGAATTGTCGTGCCCTGTTACAGCTGGCTCTGGACACTGTCAGTTACTGGAGTGCTTTGGCTGCCTCTTAGTATTTCTCTTAGTAGCGTCTGTAGAAGAAAAGCTCTGTCACTGGCAACAATTCTCTGGATTTGATCGCTAACATATTTCATTACGGTTTTCAAGTGCTAAAGTTATTGGGTATTAGAGTACCTTTCTGCAAAGGTCAAAGCTTGGGCTTAGTATAGTTTTAAGAAACATATGTTAATTTTCACATAAATAACTAGAACTTTTCCAGATTTGTGGAAACATGTTTGAATGGTTGTGATATTGAAATCTATGTGAACAAATACCAGTTTTTAGGAAAAATAAAGCAAAACAAACTCAAAAAAACAAACCCTAGCAACTGTAGGACTAAGGATATAAGAAATGCTTTTCTTCTGCATGTCTTGTTTTGATAGGCGAACGTTGCCTGGACCCAGACACTTACCTCTTAGACTTGTACCACATCAATCCCCATGCTGAGTGGATAATTAAGCAAAACCCATCTTATCCTCGAATGTTCTAAGGAAAGCACGAGCAGAAGGCATGGAAAACCTATAGAGATGTTCCAGATATTGTCACAGACTGGACAGTGCTCGTGTCTTTGAAGGAAAACCAGCTTTATCTACTACTTCCATGACAGCTGGCTGTGAGAGCACACGAGCCTACATGCTAACAGGGGTGTTGGTAGCAAGCAGCAATTATCATTATGTGGCAGAATTTGCAGGAGGTATGATTACTCTTAAACAAAATAGCCCCCCAAAACAAACCCTGCAAAAAAAATCTACAGTGATTGTGCAGCAAAGATGGAACATAAGAGAAGATACGTCTTGAAGATGGCAGAAGATATCTCTTCCTTCTGGATTTGCTCTTTCTTTTGATCACATCCACATTTTGGAGGAGAGACAGCCAAATGCTGCAGTGGTACTAATGACATCCCTTTGGTGAGATCCACTATGACTGTTGCACATCCCTAGAAGTTGTGATCCTGGGTTTTGCTAATAAGACACTGTTAACATTCTTTGAAGAATGAAAAAGGATGCTTCCCAAAAGGCCAGATGGAATGAGAAGCCAACATCCTGTATTTAATGACTACAGTTAAATACATATATGCAACACAAGAAAATAACTTCCCTTGGAAAAAAGTACAGGATGGATAGCAGCCTTTCAAATGTACTGGTTGATGGAAGAGATGCCTGTCCCATGGCAGCTCTGCTGGTAATGCGAAAACAAACGTGTAGGTTGCCATTGATGACAGTAAAGAATTCATTCATTTTGCTGGATGATCTATATATCAATGGGTAACCTAGGAAATGTTCTGAAGTTAATTCGAGGTTAGTAATCTGACCTGGCCACTTGAACTAAACTGCTTTTTGGAAGACTCTGTCTGGACACATCTGTTTAAAAAACAAAACAAAAACCCCCCAAGATGTGCGGTGGCTGAAAGGAGAGGTCCGTGCCTGTGTCTGGTCACACGGTGGGTGCTGAACTGAGCCTTTACTGCTCTGACTGCACATTTTCATCCCGCTTGGCATGGTGCGGTCGCTGTGGTCTGGAGAGGTGAGGGCAGAGCAGAACGCTTGCACCTTGCATCACTGCTTAATCATCACACGACCTCAGCTCAAATTAGACTGGGCTTGTGGAAGAGGAGTGCAAAAGTATCACTTTCCTTCCCAGTGATGCTGAAATACCTCACGTGAGGGAACCTACTATGCAGTTACAGGCGCTGGAACACGCACCGTTTCTGAAAATCCTGATGTCTTTTTTTTTTTTTTTTATGTACTGTTTTTAAAAACTGTTGGATATTTATTCATGTGGCAGAAGCAAGGCTGCCCTGCAAGTGTGTAGTCAACGTATTTTGTTTGCCAAGTCCTCGCTGCACTAGTGACAACCTCCAGTATTATTTCCTTTGTTTAACTGAGTTTGTTTCCATTGCAGTCTGAACTTTCCCTCCTCTGTTTTTTTTCCCCAGGCTGATGTATAGCTATCCCTATTCATTATCTCCAAGCCCCAGTTTCTATTGTAAGGGCACTTCATTCTGTGGCGTGTCTGTCTGTGTGGTTAGATTCTCCTGGTTGTTAGGATCCTTGAGGAGCAGGTGAGCCATAGTCCGTGTTCTGTCTAACCTGTTGTGAACATGCATGGGTGAGCCTGTCGACTTTTTTTTGTTTCAGATGATGCAGGTGCACTGACTCAAGGGTCAGCTACATAGCTGTCTCTTTTTAAGAATTCAGAATAGAAACTTGCAAAAAACCCCACTTCCCAACCCTGAACCCCAATGTCAAGACTTCTTGAGGTGCCTCTGTTTTATAGGGCTTAAATTGTGCCTAACAGGGCCTGATTCTTGTCCTTGAGGGTGGGTGATTTGTGTCTCTTGAAAGATCAAGCTGCTTTAAAATTGGGCATTAAAAATCGATGGTACCTATTCCCTCATCACTTCTGGAAATCTTTGTTGCAGTGATTGAGCTCAGCAAAGAGCAAATTCCAGAGATGTGATAATCTAAGAAATACCTAACACATAAATATATCTGTGGGAGAGAGAGGAGAACCTGTTTCTTCTCAAAGATGTTTTGTAAGCTAAATTGCATCGCTGCAAAACAGGGATTTTATGAATTGTACTGGCTTACACAGGAGGGGAAAACACTACATCACTGCTTCCTTAAGCAACAGATGAGTGGGTTTCTTTGGACACCAAACAATGTGAATCAGTGCTGTGAAAAACAAAGTTGTTGGGAGGTTCTCATGAGACAAATATCAGTTCTCAAACGTGAAAGGAAATGAAAAAAAAAATTTCTTTCCAGATGATGGATATGCTTTTTTAATTTTTTCTTTCCTATCTTTGTACCAAAAAGTAAGTATGAATTTTCAGTCACTGACGTGCAACCTACTTCTGAATGCTGGCTTTTATTAACTTTTTTTACAAATTTTTAATTCTGTATTTAAAAGTCATTTATTCAATGAAGCAATAAAACTATTGTAAAATCTCTTGGCTCCAGTTTCATTAGTGGCTGAAAATAATTTAGCAGCATAAATAGCATCACATCTGTGAATGTTGTGAGGATCAGCCTCATACCTGAAGAGGGATGTACCTGAGGTCTGAGTGAGCTTGGCAAGTTTCACGTTTCAGCTTCAGAAGTTCCTCTTTGGACAATCCTGTGGGTTAGCTGTGAAAGAACGATCCAGGAAGAAGAAGAAGAAGAAAAGAGGCCAGTGTTGGGTTCAGAAAGCCCAGAGAAAGGTTTGGAGCTGGTGGCTTGAGAGCGGGCTGAGAGTCTGTCAGCACCAAGGATTAGTGACTTCTGAAGGAAGGAGAGCTGTTGGTGAAGAGTAAAGCCTAAGGGTGGACTGAAATCTTCACCAGGTCCACAAGAAGTCCGTGAGATGTCAATATCCCACAAGAAGTCCCCTTCCCACCTCCTCATCCCCTCTCAGCTGGGCTCTGCACAGTGACGTAGGTGCTGGGATGAGTAGCCAAGCTGACCTAGAATAACAGGACTCCTGTCTGAATTTCTGGTTAAATTAGGATTAATATTTTAGTGTTCAATAGTCAGTGATGAAATGTGGCATAAATCCACTCCTGTTTGTTTAAAAACAGTACCAGCAGCAGCCTGTCCAGTGTTGCTGATAGAAAAGCAGCACTTGCTATCCTGTCCAGAAACAAAAGGAAAGGGAGGAGGATCTGATCGGCTTTAGAAAGCTTTCAGAGCAATTATCTGAGGAAAACACCAGCTTATCAAACTTATTTCACCCATTCATCTTCAGTAGTATCAAAGTGCTAATCTCTGCCATCCCCAAGGGCATTTTTTGATTGATCATTCCACAGCTATCTCCCCTGCTCAGAAGGAAAGCCCGGTATTTATTCTGTATGCAACTTGGTCGGGTGTGCTGAGATAACAGGACCCAGCATAAAAGAATCTTGCAAATGCTGGGTAAACATGTTTGCGGATGAAGTGGAACTGAAGTACCACATGTTTAAAAAAAAAAAATTGTTTCAGGAAAAGATCTTTGCAGAAATACAGGGTCTTCAGAGGAAAAAATGAAGCTTCAACCCTCAGAGGGAAATGCCCTCGGAAAACAGCGGAATGCACTTCCTGGAGCAAAGTAAGTAAATGACAGCAAATATTGTTGTAAACAAAACACAGTTGCATTTGATTAAATCTATTTCTTTCCCCCAGTGCGCTCCCCAGTGTTGAAAACAAATGACATCTGTGTTTTTGCATGCTGAGAGAATAAAACTTTAAAGTTCTCTCCAAATCCTGCCTGATCCTGATTGCACACAAAGGTTGCATACGTCTTCACCTTGGGGGAAGGAAATAAGAGGCCACAGTTGGATATTTTAAGTTACTAGAAAATGCTCAGCTGCACTGGCTTGTGAGCTAAGCAATTGTCACGGTAGGATCAGTTCCTGTTGTCTTCCCCAGCTATCCCTACTCCCTACAAACTTGGGCTTGGGAGGTTGTTTTTTTCGATGTGGTGACAAACCCTTTCTTTCTCAAAGCAGCCCTGCGTTGGCTGTCCCTTCCCTGCTCCCTGTTCTCCAGGGGAAGGCATGAGCTGACCTGCTGAAGTGCTGCTCCCCAGCACCCGGACCTGGCAGGACCCCTTGAGCTCAAGGGGCTGGAACTTTTTCCCCCCACCCCACGTTCTGTTATCTAGTGCTGTCCAAGGCTGGCTGGAGAAGTTGAAGGAGTAATTACCTAGGGGATAAAGGAGAAGAAGAGGAAGAAAGCCAGCAGAAAGGGTATAGGTGTACCTGTGTGAGTGGTTTGGGTTTTTGTTTGTTTGTTTTGCAGGGTTTGGGAGAGATGCAGATGCACGTGAGCTCTGCTGTCCCCTCCTCACTCATCCCAAACCTTGCTCTTGGCAGGCTGCCATAGAAGCCACCATCAGCGGTTCCCCATCCTTTGCAGGTTGATTTCCCCTTTGCCTTCAGCTCTGGCCAGTCTGCCTTTTCTGCACTGGGAGGTGAGGTGAGCCCTCGGCACCGAATGTGCATCGTGCTGGTCCATGCGTGGGGATGGATGCTTCAAGCTGTGCATGGGCTGCTTGTGACGGGTGTTGAAGCGGAATCTTTTGAGCCTTACCCAGAGTTTTAAAAGTCCTGAGGAGTGTGGTTATGCATGACCCACCTGTGTTACCTCCTGTCTCGGCTCTTTCCGTGTGCCTGGTGAGTGCAGGTGGAGAAAGTTGCTGTGCTCTGTGCTGACGGCTCGGCAGTGAGCCTTCTCTGGACACAAGAGGCAGGCAGAAAGTGGAGTAATTGCCTTTTACTTATAACAAACCAGCAGAGCTGGCTCAGGGTTTCAAGAGAGACAATTAAAGATATTGCATTGTTTTCTTCAAAAGGAGAAATAGACCTGGGGGTTCCCTAATAGCCCTCCTGACTCTGCGCTGTGCTCTCGGAGCGCCTTGTTGTGGGTTGCATTTATTATGAGCCACTTATTATCCCTAATTATTTAGCAGGGGGGAGGTCTCTCACTAACAGGCGAATTTGTGACTTGATGAACACTCAGCTGTCTGCATTTAAGGTAAAATTACTGTAATTAACAAATCGATCAACCCTACTTTCACTTTGCCTGGCTGGGAGAGAACAAATGGGCTAAATGAGACCTATTTAGTACAAGGGTAGAGAAAGGGGTTTGCAGACCTTGGGATACACAGGCTTAAAGCTTTTTTTTCCTCACACATTGCTTTTAATGGTAATGTCACATAATTGTCTCTTGTTAGATAACTTTGTCTCCAACAAAAAGCATTCACGCTGCAATTTCTTCAGCTCAGCCTGGCAAGGCAGAGCCACGGCGGGTGAACAGCCAGGTGGGTTGTTTTCTTCTAACCTAAACCTCGAGCAGGGGTGAGTTGGATTCCCTGGGTGCTGTGCTCTCTTGTGACTCTGGTTGTTTGCAGAATTTATGTCTCTGACAGCAAGATTAATTTCCTCTGCGGGGGGTGAGGCAGTGGCCCAGGTTGCCCAGAGCAGCTGTGGATGCCCCATCCCTGGAGGGGTTCGAGGCCAGGCTGGATGAGGCTTTGGGCAACCTGGGCTAGTGGGAGGTGTCCCTGCCCATGGCAGGGGGTGAGAACTCTTTAAGGTCTTTAAGATCCCTTCCAACGCAAACCATTCAGTGATTCAAATCCCTCAGATTAGATGCATTATCGTTGGCAGATGTTGCCTGCTCCACCTCCAGCTGCCGCTCCTCCTGTCCCTTTGCTGTCTGAGGGTGTGGGTGCTGCTCGCCCTGGGCAACCCTCCCAGCTCTCTGGTGTGGGAGGAACTTGTCCCCGGCCCCTCTTCCAGGTAATTGGCACCTGCCAGCCATTGCTCACATAGGAAAGGGATTTAAATCACTGTTCTGCAGCTGCAGGTTTGCCCTGGGTTTCTGGACAGGCAGGCACCTCACGTGTCCCGACTGTGCTGAAATAACACAGGGTGTGGGGTACTCACTGGGCTTTGAAATCACGCCCAGACTTTAGTTCATGATAGTTTCCTAATGAAAACACCACTCAGAGCTTTCTAAAGCATTCAGCTCCCAGGATTTGTCCCTCTTTAAGCTTTCGAGGTGTGTCTGTGCACTCTGGTGAGCTCACATGGACGTGCTGTCAGCCCGTCCTCACTGCCTTGTCACTCCAGGGTTGTGTGACATCTGCACGTGTGTTTAAGGTGATCCTGTTACACAGACAAGACACTGGAGGGCCAGGGAGATGCTCTCCATGTCACTGTATTCTGCTGAAATGAATGGGTAAAGGGTAGATCTGCAATGGAAGAAGAAACCTGCTCTGGCCATCAGTGTGAAGATGAGGAGGGTGACTAAGTGTCTTCTCTGAGAAATGGGGCTGTCCCTGTGACTGAATCCATGAAGGGCAGACCTGGCAGTGACGGAGGGAGAGACTTTTCCAGTTACACAGTGGGACTGCTTCAGCGTCAGCTGGTTGCTCTGACAGGGGGAAGCCAGTGCTCCTTGCCAATGATGGTGGCTCCTGCTACACCAACTAATCTGGCAGAAGAGGGGTTTGCTTACATGGGGTGTGTAACAAAATCATGGTCAAATTTATTTCAACAGATCATAAAAAATCTGTAAGTACTTCAAGGGACTGGACCTGCTTAACCTGGAGAGTTGTCTTTGTCATGTCCCTGCTGGCACGTGCTGGGGGGCAGGTTTATCCCTGCTGTACCCAGACCCATGGGCAGCAGCTGCAGGGTGATAAGGGCATTATGTCCGATGGATAAATACGCACCAGAGGATGTCTGACTTGGTCTGTAACACCAATAGCTCAGTGTTTCCAACGGCCTCATCGTGGTGTGTGTGGCTGCCCTCCATTTTGGAGGCTGGTTGCATCTTTTGGGCGTTTTGCCACTCTTCCAATCCTGCCCATCACTCCCCGTTGGGTGTTTCCTCTGTCCAGTGCCAGAGACGTCCCTGGCCAAAAGGGACGTCGAGTTGCTGCTGTAGCTGTCACATACATGCAAGGAAAACCCATGTTGAACCGATCAAAGGCAGAGCAAAAAGCATTTGAAAGCTTCATTAGCCGGGCTTTGTTCTGACGGCGCAGTCAGGCGGGGAAATATTGCCGGGAGTGTTATCAGCCATGTGCAGGAGGCGGTTGCATAGCAACCCCGATTGGGGTACCGCGCTGCTTTTTCAAGAGGAAAAAGAAATACTAATTTTCTTCAATTTAGAGGCATTGCAAAGAGGAATTAACTGCTGATGAAAGATTCAGTTAGGTTTTACATCTAGTAAAGAGATGGCAGGCGGTGCTGGCCTTGTTTTAGCATCATGTGGGTGCAAACTCCCAAGCTAAATGAACCTGGGACAATCGAGATTTTTGTTTGTGTTTTCAGCTGCTGTTTTTCATCCCTTTGTCTTGCTGGGGCTCAAAATGGGCTGAGGACTGGAAATTTCATTGCTCCTTTCAGACTTGATGTAAGGGCATCTCCAGGGAGCCCTCCCTGGAATCATGTTGATTATCTCAGGTGAGAAGGGTGACCCTGTTCCCTCTCCCCTCCAAGCCCTGTTTCAAGAGTACAGGGCAGGAGGGGGGTGGTTCTGCCACTGCATCTCCATGTCAGGCTGGAGAAGTGGCCAGGCTTCAGAGCCCTTCAAACCTGCAATACCGTGAGGCTGTATAGGAGAATTGGGTGTATGGATAGGAAGTAGATTCACCAACCCGCTGCCTGTCTGGACTCCTAGATGGTGAGACTGATGTAAATGGAGAATGTCCAGGATTGTTTTGAAGAGTGGCATGCTTGCATGGCACAAGTAAGAGATGAGTCCCAGCACTGAGTGGTGGGATTGCCAAGTGTGCAGGTAGGACAGGGCATCCCATCGACTCCCTGTCCTGCTGCAGCTCTGGCTGTTCCACATCAAAGGGACACAAAGAGCTTTTTCAAACTTCAGCTTTGGTGTTGGGTGAGGCTTTGAGCAACCTGGGCTAGCGGGAGGTGTCCCTGCCCATGGCAGGGGGTGGAACTGGGTGGTCTTGAAGGTCCCTTCCCACCCAAACCATCCTGTGATTCTGTGATACCAGCAGTGGGGTAGAGGCAGCCTGCCCTGGCAGAGGAACTGGGCTGCTAAGATATCGTGTGGACATCCCCCATGAATCTCTCTGGGTGACTAGGGACAGGGAAGCAGGCTGTCCACGTGCCATTTATCTGCCCAGTGGATCTGGCTTCCCAAACAACCTCGCACGGACTGGCACACCTACCTATGTGCACCCCTCCCAAGACAGCACTAGCTCAGTAGGACATTCCTGAGTGCTCCCAAGGGAAGATATTAAATAGGGAATCAACAACTATAGCATATTTTTCGTGCTTCTGCGGCTCTGTACAATAATGTGGAAATCATGGTTTTATTTTTTGTTCACCTGTTAATATCTGTATTGCAGGGGGTGCAGGTGACAGCAGAATATCTGTATTGGCAGGGGGGTTTGGGGGGCGTGGTGGAGGAGACCTGAGATTTGGGAGCCGTGGTGGAGGAGACCTGAAACAACATCATCTATGCGCTCTCACCTACCGAGGAGATGGAGGCATTTTCTTCCACTGATGAGCTAGTGCGTCAGGTGACAGTGAGTAGAAAGAAGATTATTTGTATATTGTGAAAATCCTTTCTTTGCTCTGTCTTCTAACGTCAGTCTTTCGATACTGAGCAATGATACATCTTTTCCCTTCTCATTAGCAATTCTGTTTGCAGACTGATTCAGATTAACTTGGACTCTCACTGTATTAAACACTTTAAGAAAAAACCATGGGAGCTCAGGATGTTTATGAAAAGCAATTTCCTCCATGCCAGGCAGTTTAATAACTCTACAGCCATGGCATTCAGGCTCATTTATTTTAAGCTATGTTTCCAAACTGTGACGGGTCAATAATAAATAAGGCAGCGTGGCAGGTTTTGCATAGAAGAGAGCTCATGTCAAAGAAAAGAACACAGGCCAGTTCAGTCGGGAGTGCAGAGAACAATGTGGCTTTCAGGTCTGACAAACTAAAGGCTATTTGAGAAACCAAATCTTCTTATAATCAATATTTTCCTGATGACCTATTGGCAGCAAGTGAACATTTGGACATGTATATGGCAGAGAGAAAATTCTGCTCCTCTCTCATCCAAACAGTTTTGTTTCTTGTAACAGTAAAATTGTTCTTCTGTGCATGGGTTTGTTTTTGCCTTTAATCAAGTTCTTGGTGGAGAGAGGCGTGTAGCCCCGGGCAGGCTTTTGCACCTGAGACCTCAGACCTATTCAAGCAATAAATACACACATCACAGAGTGTTTCAAAGGACTTGTTAAAAATATTGGAAATCAGTATCTTGTAGGAAACAAAGTGAGTTAATACTATTTGTTGAAAACACCTTTTACAAACCACGTGGGACACTGAGCAGGTCAACCGGAATGTGTAACAACACTCACCTGTCTCCTGCTCCCCTCTATGGATATTCAAGCAGCGATGTTGGTGTTTTTATGTTTTATTATCTCCCTTTGAAACATGGAGCATGCTGAAGGACCAAGCTGGATTGGTTTGTGTCTTGTCCTACTCTACTTAGGGAAACTTATGGGTCCTACAGCTCAGGAAGGACTCTTCTTCTGCATCTCCCATGTTCAGGGTAGAAAGTTAAAACAAGCTTCAAAAAGTTGGAATAGCCAGGTTGGCATTAATATACAGGGAAATTGGTTTCTGTTGGTGAAGTTTCCTTTCAGATTACTCTGTGGTAGAAGGATGCCCCCTTCCCTTCTCTGCGGAGTGTGAAGTGCTGTGGGTTGTTCCGTGCTAATGAAAATGTTAAGCTCGATTACAGTGTCATCTATCTCACTAATATTTAAGATGTGTCTGCTGGATAACCTCTGTGAATAATTGAGCAGGTAGGTTGTGCCTGCCCTTCATTCTGAACCCAGCTGGGAGGTTTTGCTGGGGCTGACTGGGGAGGGGAGCTGGCTCTGCTTTTATTTTGGTTGAACAGTAAATTTATAAATCAGGTGCCCAGCATGAATGTTTATTTAAGAGTCCTAACTTCTCTGTAATGTTCCTGAGTGCTCACTTATTAGGAGCTCACACTGTGAATCCCCAGGAATTCATGAGATGTTTTATGTTTCCGTGTACTTGGAATAAAGCTCACAAGTGCAGGCTTGGACCTGGGTAGATGGACTGTTTCTGAACAGGCTTTCCCCACTGACATTCCCTTCTCCAGCTTGGCAGAAAGAGCTGCACCAACATCTTCTGGTCTTTTCCCTGTTGATGAACTTACACGTGGAGTTTCTTAGTTGAAACAGGGGCTTCAGCAGTGATCAGGGTGACACTGCAGCTATGGGTGGTGGCTGTGTGGTCACACGGCCAGGGTGGTCACCCCACCAGTGTGGTCGATCCACCGGTTGTCACACCGCTGGGGTAGCCATGCGTCCAGGGTGGCTGACCAGCTGGTGCTGGATGATGGTACAAGCACATCCAAAAATATGCCTAAAAGACCTGTTGAGAAGTTCTAGTTAAGTCCATCAGTTCCTGTTCATGACTTTAACCTATGTTATCACCAATAATGATTTTTATGTTGGACAGTGATGTGCCTGTGACCCTTGGTGTGGCATTACCCTACACACACAAGTACCTAAAAATGCTGTCTCTGTGCTGTAGCATTTCTGTAAGGCTGTTTCTGAGATCAAGACTTGGGTCTTTAGAGAAACAGACCCCTAACTCCTGACCTTCTGAAAAAGGACAGCTATGAAAATATCTTCATCCCTGCCTTCTTCCTTTCCTCTGTCCTTAAGCCCACAACCTCCACGACCCAATGCATCAGGACTCTTGTCAAGGATCTCTGCCATCAGATGGCACAGCTGGCAGGCAAATGAGACAAACATCCCTCGTCTTGAGCTCACGTTCCCTCCACCGCTCCTGCTCCGTGCACACAGTGCCTCCTGTCCTGCCTACACCATCTTGGGTATGGACACATGTATATGTGAACAACTGATTATCTTCAGCAACAGGGACAAATATGGCTTCTCTGGTGGCTAAAGGATTTTATTTTTTTAAAGGTCCCACAAGAAACTGAGTCGTGTAGCCTGCTTACACCAGCAAGGATTAAATGGAAAGAATGCATTATGACTCGTCCTCCCGCAGTCCTATCCGCAAGGATCTCTCTGCTCTCAAAGCCGTTTCTGAGTCATCGTTGGATGAATTTGGCTGCAGGGGCATTGACTAAGTCCCCAGCATCATCCAAGGGTTACATTGCAGTATGCCATGAAGGGATACCCGCTGTTCTATCGGGTGACCAGGAGCGTGCATTGCTGACTGCTTCTTGGCTTCTTTTTTTATTCCTTTGATGTAAAGGCATTCTGCCAGTGCAGGGGGATTCATTTTGCTTAGATAAGCTACTTACAGCATTGTAGAGAGCAGGAATTGTCATCTAAATGGTTTGTAATATTTTCAGGCACGGTCTCTGGTTGTGGGTGCTTATGTTTTTCTTTTCTATTCGTGTTTAGGCTCACAGATGCTTTGCTTTCTAACCAGATTTGGAGGGATATGACTTCTTTGTCTGGTTTTCCTTCCCAAATATCCTGCCTCCTACATAGTGAAGTCTGAGGAAAACTTCTGTCTGAAAAATTGTACCTGATTTAAGGCTCCCCTGCCTTAACCTCTGGTCAGGTAGCTGGAAGTGTCTGTAAAAATGATACAGAAAGGAGACAGTCGGCCAGTTTTAACAGCGTTTGGCTCTGGTGGTGGCGTCCCAGCTGTTCCCAATCCTCACCTTCCTCGAGAACCCATTTCCATGCTGATAATAATTTGACAGCTTTTAATCTTCTAGTGCAGATGTGACAAAATAGTTTCATGAGCCGCATCTGTGCATGAGGCTGCTCATGTCTATTCCTGGAGATCCGCGGCTGCCTAACGCACAGCTGTGGCCGATGGTATGTGACACAACCGTGGCTGGCACTGCTTGAGTCCAAGGGCTGTCATGTCACAGCAAATGCCTCCAGAAAGTGGGTGTGTTGTAAATGCATTGCTGTGATTTTTAGTATGAGTTGGAAACTTGAAGCATGGATTGCGCCCTGAAAAACGTTGGTATGAATCACGGTAAATAAGAGTTGCTGAGTTTGTGTAGTAACCAGGGGAAGAGGAGAGGAGTGACGTTCCTCGTGCTATCCGTCTGCAACGTGACTGTTCTCAGTCATGTCAAGAGGCATCTGTGGGCTTTAAGCCAAAAATAGGGAACGGTGATTCACTCCTGCTCCAAAGGGTGCGGAACAGCAGGCAGCAGCGTGCTCCCCGCTGGCGCAGAGGATGCCAGCTACTCCAGAAATCCCCAGAGATGTTTCTGTGAGTCATTGGTGGGAGGCGAAAGTAGAAGGATGATGGGGAACGATTTGAGCATCGTGTTGTCTTAGCTGTGCTTTGCTACAGAGCTTGTGGGGAGGAGGTAAAGCATTAAAAGCTAACAAAGCTGCATCAAGAGGAGTGTAGGGGAACATTTTGACTATACATCTGACTATTTCATTAAAACTTGTGCATGTGGTCCTTTGACACTAGCAGTACACTAAATGGATCTCGTTAAAGCCAAATGAAGGAATGGTGAGACGCTTATCCCAACTAAGTGCCTCTAGGTTCACTTGTTCCTCGATGACCAAGTGTCTTTAATTAAAAAATAATTATTATTTCACTAAGTCTCAATGTACAGATTGCTTAAAGTGAAGATGAAACATGGTTGAAATATAATCAATATCTTGATCGATCCTTGAATTTATTTTTGGGAAGCGGCAGTGAGCTCCACAGGGCAAAAAATGGCAAAAGACCTTTTTCTCTTGAGGCCATATCCGATCAAACAAGAAAGTTGGTAGAAAGAAAAAGCAATTTCCAATTGTGCTCAATGAATCCACAAAAAAGTCTGTGAAAATATGTGCATAGAGGATTTTGACAAAGAATCCAATAGTTGTTCTCCTATTAGCAATAATACTTTGATGTAGGTAAAGATGCAAACTGGTCCAAAGCTGAGTCTAGGCATAAATCCCATCATTTATCATCCACGTTCCTTTAGAAACAAGAAATGACTGACATACATGCTTAATTCAAACTAAATAGCCTATAAAACAAGTTCCCCAAGGCTAATAATAATAATATCAGGAGAAATGAATATAAGGATGATTGAATACAGGATACACTGAAGAGTGAATATGGAATATAGATACATATCGTGCTAGCCAGAACGGGCTGCTGTTTATGGTATGCTCGAAAGTCCAATCCATCATCTGACCAGAGAATATGATGCAGTTAGAATCAAAAAGGATGCCTCTGTTCAAAGCAATACATGAATGTTATAAACCAGCAAATGCAAATAATCCATCAAAAGCAGCAAGCGGGCAAAAGTGGAATATCATCGAGCAATAATTCAGATCGCAGCTGTGATTATGAGCAATAGCCTTAAATCTGCTATTTAATTAATATTAAGCTTCTGACACCCTCTAGGATGGGGCGCACAAACCTTCCCAGGCTAACACAATAATAGTAAGACAAAATGTTATGTTCCTTAGGTATTTCAGAAAGTGAACTAACTTTTCATCGAAGGCTTTGACCTGTGTGTACAAACAATGTTCTCTTCACCCAGCTGCTGCTTGGGCAGTGGCTGCTTTGCTGGGATCGAGCATCCCTTGCTAGAGACCCTCAGTTCCCACTGGGGCAATAGATCAGACTCAGTACCCTGGTCACCTTTGGGGTCCCTATTTTGGTCCTGATCCATGGCTGCCATGTAGCCTGGTCCTTTCTGCTCCCCAGGGAAGAAGAGAGATGACCTGTGTGACCCTCCTGAGTGGGACCATCTGCAGCTGTTCCCTGTCCAAGGCTGGGCACTGAAGGTTGGTTGCCTTCACACAGGATGAGGGTGCCCAGCTCAAGCACTGAGCTGCAGAAGAGATGATCTGACACCTTCAGTAGCCTGATGGACACATAGACAAGTGGCTCCTGTGGCCTGGATGTCTCTACACATGCAGATGTAAAGAATGGAGATTTTTCTAGGTGAGTGCACGGGTAGATAGACACATCTTTGTAGTCAGATCGCAGCCTTGCAATACTGATGGAGGGACTGTGATTTCCAAGTCTGGGAATCAAGCAGCTTCCATCACCTTCCCCTGCTTTGCAGGAGTGTGTGTGTGTGTGTGTGTGTGTGGTAAATCCTATTTGGAATGAAAATATTAACAGAAAAGGAAAACATGATTGTAATTTATGAAATGTTAGCCCAGATGCCTCCAGGGGGGAATAGACCTTTCAGTCTCGCAAGCTGATCCATCACTGGGGTGCCTGCGTTGACACAGGTGCATTTAAAGAGTCAATTAAGGGGAAGATGCATATTTACACAGCCTGGATTAATTTCGCATTTTGGCAACTTTCTTTCTAAACAGTTGAGACTGCAGATATTGCTTAAAGAGATTACTCGTTCAGAAAGTACAAGAAAAGGTACCAGAGGCGAGGGGTGAAGCACAGACCTCTGGTAACAAAGTGTTTAGGGGGACACTCTGCTCTGGGAGAGCATCCCACTGAGCAGTCACTGTGTGTGCTGGAGCAAGCCTTGGTGGTGGGATTTGGGCTCCTGGATGAAAACAATATTGGAAAATGGCTGCAAATAACTGCTAAATTTCCAGGGTTGTTATCTGAAAGAGAACAAAGAAAACGGGTGCTCTCCTGACGGTTGCTTTGTGCTATTCAATTTCCTGGGTAAAAGCCCCGAGTTTCTGTCTTCATTACTGGCCAGGAGCTTCCACATAGGGCTATAAAAACCTTAAAAACTCTTCGAACTTTGAGGCAGATCAATGCAAAATGGAACGGGGGAAAATTGTTTACTGCCGAGGAAAACACAGTGCTGTGAATAATAAGGCAGAAAATGCAGCTGAGGGCTCAAATTGAATCTCTATTATGCCTATGATTAAAGATAATGTGCTCGGAAACGGGGATTACAGAAGGGTTTCTGTGCTAGGTTGGATGGCGAAAATCGCGGTGATTGTGGCTGCTGAGCCCTCATTGGCCTGGATATCTAAATTATAGGGCTATTACCCCAAAATGAGCTGGGTGCTCTGTCTGGAACACGGAGCCCCTCTGCCGCAGCTGCCGGGGGGCTGGTCCTGCTCGAGGCTTGGGGACTCTTTCTTTAGTTTGCTTGACAACTGTTCTTGGTACTTTGCGTGAGCGAGGAGCTGGTAGGGCTCCTTCTTTGTCCTTTTGTCAGTGGTGAACAGGAGATGAGCTGGTTTGGTGCAGGAGAGCAGGTACATCCCCAGCGCTGATCCGACCCCTTCCCACATTCCCTGTCTCTCCCTGGGCTGTGGCGCTGAGCTGGTGCCTTTGCTCCGAAGCATTCTGTGGGGCTAGGACTGAAATTATCTGTCCTGAAGTTATCTGAATTGTTGCTTTCCTTGTAAAGCTCACAAATACCAAGTCAAAGGAAGGGGAGGAGATCCAACCTGACACAGCTCAGATCTGTGTGATCCTCCCCCGGCAGGACCAGCAAGCAGAGCAAGGGGATGAGTTGCAAGGGTTGGACTTTGGTTTTATTGTAAATAATCATTACAGCCTTGAACACATCACTGCCGCTCTCAGTATCTCTGATGCCAGGTGTAGAATAGGGTAATATTCCTCTGATGTATTTTGGATTATAAGATCTTTTGTAGGAGTATGTGTGTATATAAAGGGGCATCATATTTGGTTAAACTTTCTGGACTGTAACAAAAATACTGTAACGTGTCCAGCATCCTTGGAAAGAAGCAAAAAAGTGATAGAGGCCTCTTCACGATCATCTGGAATCTACCAGCATGTGCTCTGAACCCCTGTACAGTTGTCTGGGTCTACAAATACACTGCTTAATTTTACTTTAAAACTTCACACTAAAGTTTTTTTTGTAAAGAGGCTAAAAAAATCAAATATGTATAGGTTCTTACAGTCACCTCCACTCCAGACAGCTCCTGAGTGACTGCTTGGTGTTAAAACTGTGGGGTTTTTGTTTTAATGGGGTCTGTGTCCCTGTAGTGATGAGGGTAATGTAAGGGGAAGTGGTGCAAAATTTATGATGTTTTAAAGAATAAACTTGCACGGTTTTTAAGTAGTTAGGGTTGTAATTGATGGCTGAGGAGTTGTTATTTGGCAAACTTCATTACATTTGAAATGGATCTGGGCTTGAATTTGGGAGATACTGCTTTCTGTTTAAAACAAAATTGTTTTCTGGAATGAGGAGATTTCAATTACATGTTTTTATTTAGTAGTCTCAAGGCACTTTTCACAAATTTCAGAACCATTCAGCATCACAAGTTGTTTTCTCCAGGAAATCTTTCCTGCTCCGCATCCTCAGTCCCCATGAGCCTTGATCTGGGAATTGCTGCTATCAGCTGCCTGCAGTGTTCTGCTCCCGGCTTATCTTCTCCCGACACAGAAAGGACGGCATCAGCTGCTAATCAGCCTCCAGCCCACAGATCTCCCAGAAACATCACCAGTATCTGCACTGTCCCCTCTTCTTTCTTTCCTTCTCATCTTATTGGGAGGCAGGGGATGGAGCATCCTTTACTGTCTGCGATTTCCCTAAGCTTAAAAATTGAAGCACCATTTAACACGCTCATTAAGTTGCTACATTGACATTTAGCTGATCCTTATTTTCAAGCACAGAGCTACTCAAATTTGGAGTCTTCAGACATTAAGGTCAGATCTCCTCCTGGCACCAGTAACACCAGCACTGGGTGTACCATGGCACTGGGAGGTGTAGCACCAATTGCACTTGGCTTTGTCATCGCTTTAGGGGACATGCTGCAAGTCCTGTTCCCTTGGAGCCCCAGGCTGGTCCTTGGCTGCTTGGTGTCACTTCTGGGTCACCCTCCCCATTAATGCCAAGCAGCTATGTGGTGACCTGGCTCTGGGATGTGGGTGCAGCATGGAGCTCAGCCAGCACCTCTGCAGGTGCTGAGAGTCTGGGATGACAAACTGCAACTCCTCAGCAAAGGGCGAGAGTAAAGATGCTGTAGCGAGAACGACATCTCCTGCAGCAGGACAAATTGGGATTTAGTCCATCACCCACGCAGGTATTTTGGGCTGGAGTATCTCGCCTGTGCTACATGCACCCTTTTAAGCCTCTGTTGACCTTGGTGTTGCTTGGATTATTTAGTTAAAAAACCCACACCAACAAAACTCAGCTTTTCTTTTGGTATTCCTGTTGCCACTCTTATTTCTTCTGCTGCTCTGGCTGCCTTTGCCTGGGACATTAATGTCACAGTTGTCATCTCTGTGTCAAAATGTGGCAGGAATAAACAGCGTAGTGTGAGGGCAGAAGAGGACTTGGGGTCCTGGGGACTGGAGGTGTCTCGGGAGAATTTGGCTGATGAACCGAAGCGTGTGTTTGGTCTTTCTGTGATTTCTCAGAAAAATCACATAGTATGTGCAGGGTAAACCTCCAGCTCTACGTTCTGCGCAATTTTTCCTGTCTTTAATGGCAGAAAAATGAAGTCAGCAGGTACAGCCTGTGGTGCTGGGCTGGGAAGCTGCAGACACTGGAGAGCGATGCAGCACTGGGCCGGTGCGGTTGGAGACCCGCAGTTGGGTGATGCTCAGCTCCGTGGCGAGGAGACGGCAGTGACATCTGCTTTGGTTTATGGGTCTTGTATGAAACTTCTGGCAGGCCTTTGTGGCTCATGAAAACCAGCACGTGCCCGTGGTGAGGTTTCGCCTAGCTGTGCTAGACCCCAGCCTCTGCCCTTCTGAGTTTCGTTATTTAATGTGAACAAACAAGGGCAAAGGCATAATAACTCCCCCCTCCTTCTTTCACAGTTCTCCTGCTGTAATTTTTCAAGAGCCAGTCATGTGTGAGATCAGGCAGAGGTTAAATTGCAAGGCTCCCTTAGCCAAGGAGAGATTTGACTCGTAGCCCGAGGCAGGGGTATCTAACCTGAGCTGTTACGTTGCTTGTTAGATTCTGGTTTTTCATAGGCAAAATGTATTGAGAGCATAACCTCACTAGCCTTATTTAGTGTGAGGAGTGATGGATTTTAGTCAATCTGTGTAAACCTGATCTAACACATTATCCGTAACCTGTCCAGCTTCACTGCCAAGAAATGGGTGACGTTGAACCGACTTACACCAGGAAGAAGCAGTTTGTCTCTCTGCATCTAGTATCTAGTGAGTGGGAACTGGGAATTATGAGATGTCTTTTCAGATTTGTGCCACTGCAGATGAACAAGACTTGTGTTTCTCATGTGTGTATATAGGGCGTAGACTCGACTCGTGAGTGCTGGCTGATTGCCTCTGCTTCGTAAGGGAATTGAGAAGATTTCATTTCCATTACCTCAGTTCACCTGCATTGAAATTTATACAAACACAACCCAAAGGCATGTTGCTGTGAGCGCCGTAGGCGGCAGCTCTGCCTGGGCATACTGATGGGCTGAGGGGAGGGAACCTGCAACCGAATAACATCCCATGGGGACTTTGCTGGTCCCGACAAGCCTTTATACGGCTTTTCATGTAAAAAGGAAATGGAGTTGCAGCACAGTAAACTGCACTGGAACTGCGATGTGGGGCCATCCGTATGGACCATCTGGCAGAGCCGGCGGAATCGCGGAGCCTGCAGGGCTCTGTGTCCAGTGACACGCGGAGAGAAACCATGCGGAAACAAAAGCGTTGCTCGTTTTAGCAGCAGGAACGGTGCTTAAATATGACAAAGGATTTTATAGTGACAGTCATCTTCTGTGAAACCTATTGTAGTTAATTTTTCATCGTGGCGATATAGGCAGACCTCACTTCTAAAACACGCTTTCTTTTTCTTGGCCTTACATCAATGCTGCCCTACTCCATTTTCTGGTCCCTCGTCTCATGATGAAGGTAATGGTTTCTCTACTTGGTCCTTCCAGTTTTCCTGAATGTAGATGAGATTTGTAACTAAGGAGAAAAATTGCAAGAAGTCCAGCAATGTTGCCTAAGTCTCAAATATTCATCTCAACAGACATGTCTGTTCTTTTTCTGCCTTCTCCTCCTAGGTATCTGTGTCTAACTAATATATTAATAAAATAAATATTCAGGTAAACAGTTCTCACATACTGTTACAGAATAGTTCCAAGCTGCTTTAAAAAGCCATAAGACCCATTTTTCCAACGAGTGTCCCAGTGGAAGTGCAGGCTGTGGTACAGAGCAGCGGGTGGGGGCGAAAGTCCATCCCTGGTTAAGCCAAAGCTGCAACATCGATACCCACTTTCCAGGTGACTTGATGCCTTTTGGCTGACAAATTAAAATACTTGGGAGCCCAAAGGAGCCAGAATTAAATCTGTCTGCATTTCAGGTGATTTTTGGAAGAAAGTGTAGTTGATCTTCCTTTCCCTTCCACGCACTGCGTATTTCCGTGGTGTCTGTACAACATCTGCCCCTGCAGCCAGAAAACAATCTTTGCTTTCACATTGTGATTCAGATAAACAAAGGCATCATCAGCTACCCCTGGAGAGGCTGGGCTGTAATTGAGGTTATTAGCTTTGCTATTTTTCAGAGCGCGGAGCGGGCTGGCAAGAAGCCAACCTCTCCCTGCGCTGACAGCATCTCTGCTGCTCCGACAACCGCTGCCGCGAACACCTCCCCCCCCCGCCTCTGCTCGCTCTTCCCCAGACTGCCAAGCCCCTGCTCACCAGGGAGCTTTTGAAATGGCAGTGTGTCTGGTTAAAAATAGAATGAAATTTTAATGACTGCAAATATCCCCCTTTCCACCCAATTGCCCTCCGGAGGGTTGGGAGGTCAGGGACTGTCCAAGAGCTGACGCAGGGGTGAACGCCTCTCACCTGCTTTGCTGGGGTGTGGGGTGCTGGGGGGGGAGAAAAGAGGTAGAACAGATATTTTAATTAATCAAATTAATTTTTTTATTACCTTTTAGTGTCGAGGATGGAGACAAGTGGCCAGAGAGTCATTTGTTTGATGTGGTAGTGGCATACACAGGCAACCGATTCTTCAAATGGTTGTGGTGCAACTGGTGCCTGAACACTGGATACATTTTGGGGCTCTGGTCAGCACTTCCAAATTTGCCCAAACTGGAGCACTTTGGGAGAGCCAGACTGGCAGAAACCCCTGAGCACCAAGCACTGGCCATCACAGCTTTGTGGTGGAGTCCTGTCAGGGCATGCAAGCAGAGCAGCCGAGCTGACATCCCTGGACCTTGTGGCTGGGTTTTCGGGGCCCCGTGCTGCAGGTG
>NW_010116715.1:37159-37634 GCF_000699245.1 Pterocles gutturalis
CAGCAGAGTCTGGGCAACCATTCTGCTCGGTCTAGATGGAATTTGTCACTTTTCCCTGATTTTTCCCTTGGGAAAACACTGTGTTATAACACTTGCTGTTTGTGTTCACCTAACCACAGTGCTGAACCACTGCATTGCTTCTTCTACCGCTCTGGAGACCACAGTGCTCCAACACCTCCAGCCCTTATCCCAACGGCCTGTTTAGTCACTGCTAGAATACATGATTTGGAGACATTGGATTAAACTGTAAATCAATAGTAAGGCAACAAAATAACCGGAGGTGTTGCTGTCCCTGTAGGGTTTACTGCTGGAAGAAGTTGTTTCTGCAGCAGAGCTCTGCGATGACCTTCCATCTGTGAAATCTCCTGGAGATTTGATTGGTCTCTCAGACACACAGGCTCTTATCTCCATTCCAAGATTGTGGTTTTGGGACTCTGCTTGCTCTGGGTTCGTTAGCCAGGAACGGGCTGAGCCT
>NW_010116716.1:0-312 GCF_000699245.1 Pterocles gutturalis
CTCCCAGATGCTGCGGCAGATGCGCCAGGCGCAGGTGACGTCATAGTGTGACATCATCATGTGACGTCATCGCGTCACATCACACCTGGGGAGGGGGCGGGGACACAGAACTGCCACATCCCCCTGGTGACACGTGGTGGCACGGCGCAGTAGGGGGCATGTCATGAGGCGTGACGTCATCATGAGACATGACGTCATCATGAGGCGTGATGTCACGCGTGACCCCGCCCATGACATCACAGGGAGGCCCCGCCCCGTCGCAGGCCCCCAGCGAGGAGGAGGAGGGTGGGGGGGGGGTCCCCCGCCGGGGCC
>NW_010116717.1:0-9547 GCF_000699245.1 Pterocles gutturalis
CTCTCTGCCCTTCGGATTTCAAAAAACTGCTCCACTGACTGGAAACTGCAAAAGAACACACATATATCAAAGTCTTCAATAGTTATGATCCATGATAAAATTTAAATAGGTTGAGGTTTCTATTTTTATTTATTATTGGGGGGGAAAAATGGCATGCAGGCTTGACACAAAAGCAAGATAAAAATTAGCATGTTTGAAGTAATCGTCCCACAGCTTGACATCTGCATAGTAAATTTTAAAGGAAAAAAATGTGTCAGGCAGGCATGAGCTGTTCCCTCCCTCCCCCCCTCTTTCATTAGCTCACTGGCAGGGTGGCACTTCTGAACCTCATTACTGCAGGAGGATTTATGAAGCTGAACCCAATGGCAAAGAAAAGGCATCTGTCAATAATTGTAGGGAGCTGCACTCACAGCTTTGAAATCTCATTAAGTATGCAGTTATCAGGCATAAAGATCAAAAACATTACTCAACTCCGACAGAATCTTATGGAGGAACATTAATTAGCAACAGGCCTACAGTACAAAAAAAAAAAAAATAAAAAAAACCAGACTTCCTCTCACACCTGCCCAACCCACAAACCAAAAGAAACACTCCCCCTCCCTTCAGAAAAAAATAATTCCCAGCATCTGAGACTGATCAAGTACATGAAACAAGAGAGAAAAAAAAAAAAAAAAATCCAGTTGAGACAGTCTTGGCGGTGAAGAGAGAAAAGGAAGAAGCTGTCAAAGTTGAGAAGGATGTCAGCACTGGCCCTGATTACAAGGGCCTATACAGTTCCCAGGCCTTTTATCATCCCTGCCATCAAAAACAGACTCTGTGTCACAGATGGATGACTGATGGCTGCCAGTCTTGAGCAGCCTCGCCAAGCCTCCAGGAGGCCCCTGCTGAGATCTGGCCCTCCAGCAACAGGCTTGACCTAGCAGGAAAAGGACTGCAGGCACCGAGCCCAGTCCCAGAGATACTCGGGAACAGCACCCTGTTCTGTTCTTCCCCAGAACAATTCAGCGAGAGGTTGGTCGGGGTTTGTTTGTTCAGCTTACAGAAGTTAAATGTAATACTTCTGCTCTCCTTGCAAAGGCTGTGCATAATTTGAAAATAACACTACCAAAAAAAAAGCAAAAAACAAAAAAAACCCCAACTCTTCTTTGTCCATGCTAAACCTATTTTTCTAATCTTGTTTCTAGTTTGCATTTTAACCACGATGTGCACACTCAATTGCTTAGAAAATATGGGAGAGCAAAATATAAATTTGGGGGGGAAATATCCAAATTCATAGATGAAGCTGGACCATAAAACCAAGTGACCTTTGCAGCATTAAATACGATGTGCAACTAATTAAGAACTATGGCCATATTAACATTTTTTGTTACAGAATCAAGGATACCTGTTATACAACTTAACCCATTCCACAGATTATTTTCATTTCCTCTCTATCAAAAACTGTGTTTGCAAATGATAACTCAAAGCTGCTTGTTTAAAAAAAAAAAAAAAAAAAAAAAAAAGGAGGGGGTAATCACCTTCTATGGTCTTTTTCCCACTTGGGACTATGCCTGAAAAACTCCCCTTCTACTTACATGCTATCCTTCATACATTTTATATTTCCCATAATTTTGCGCTACAAAGAAGCTTTCTGCTCTACAACTTCATTTCTATGTTATTTACTAGGTACTGGATTTTAATACAATGTACAAATGTCTCTTATTTCATGAGATATACGGTGATATTTACGTGTCACATGTAGCAATGCTGAAGATGGGCTTCTTAGTGAATTACATCTTTAATAGCCCAGAATCAGAGATATACACATGTACATATAAGACAACCTGCCAGTCAGAATCCTTTCAATATCTAAAATTCATTCATTTCCTAAGTAATGTTCTTTAAAATAAACGTTAGCTCTGACAAAATATGGAAGTGGAGGTTCCGCTCTGAACAAGATTTTAAAAAGATTTTTACATAAAGTGTTACAATAAGGTGTTTATATTTTTTCATATGCTTACCATATTACTTTTATTATGTGTAGCATCAAAGTGATTATAGCAATTACATCTAACAGAATTAATTATAGAACATCCCATCATTCCTAAATACATAATGCATTAGAGGTAAGCCAAAGAAAGAAAATATCTTGACTGTGGTGACTATTGTTGGAATAATTTTTGCTCTAAGCATAAAGGCGAAACCGAAGTAAAAAGAAATAATATAGAAACGGCGGAGTAATGTGGTAAAATGTTAACTACAAAAATCTGAATGTAAAGGGGGATAGATTTTTAATGCAGATACTAACCTACATAAAGCTGCACTAGCACAAATATCCATGTAAAATCCATTAAAGTTTTTTAATCACGAAATACGGAAACTAGCCAATTCACCTAACCAGTGTGTTAGTACATAAAGACAAGAGTGTATGGGTGAAAGAGTTACAAGCCTTTACGTATGCAAAATAAATTCACTCAAAGCTTCATTAATATTAATTTAAATTCAGAACCCATTTACATTAAATTGTTCATTAAAAATTGCCTATTTTATGCAATATGCATTCCACAAAGAACACATAAGAAACTGAAACAGAGGGCTCAATTTAATGATGGAAATATCAAAAGTAAATGAATTTGAATCATTCCAAACGAATAATAAACCGGCTCTCTCCTCTATGCTAATATGGGAAGTTTGGCGGGAGTTTGGCGGAAGGGCACGAGAACGGCTTTGCTTCCCCCTCGCCAAGGCTTGGCCACTGCCCTTTTGACCTCCCCACCACCATACAGTCTTGCTAAAACAAGAATTATTTATGGACAGGACCTAAAAACCACCTCCGTAAAAACATTTGCTAATTGTGAGCACAGCGAATCACTTCCAAACTTGTATTATACCAGGCGATGGCAGGTTTAGCTCAGCGGTCTCACAGCCATCCCCAGCACGAGAGGATGGGAGGTAAAGGTAGGGCAGGCTGGGAATGGAGAGCGCTTCGCTGGGAAACTCCCACACCAACAAACACTCTGAACTTACGCGATTCCCAACAGCTGTTCTGAATGAAGAAAAGAGAGTCATAATTAATAACATGTGTCCTGACAGAATTAATTAATAATTTATAATTAAGCCTAAAATACAAACTTAGATTATTCTTGAAGAGTCACACCTTTACTGCTCGAACAAGCCAGGTAATGGCATTGGCAAAGAGCTTTCAGGTATTTTATCATCTTCTGGTAAATCCTTCCCCACTCTCCCTGCACCCCTAAAGAAAAAACCCTTTGAACATTTCCTGAGAAATATCTTAAAGTTGATGCTTGCAATGAGAAGTGTTTAAATTCTGCGTATTGGCTCTCTACTGAGATGACCAAAATATCTTGCAGGAGCAAAACCAGGAAAATGCAGTAGGATGAATCTCGCGGTCTCTGAAATTAAGCCCTACTTATTTCAACTGTTACAGTTCTTTTTATGAAAACGGTTAACAAACAATTTCAAGCTCTGCCATCTTCTATTCTGCATTACTATACTTATGAAAACTACAATATGGTCTCTTGTGGACTGTGCTTTAAATCCTTAGGCCAATTTTCATGCTTTTTTTTTTCTTAATGTTGAAATAAAGAAAAATTAATTGCATTAATTTTTTCAACCCTCCTGCTTTAGGTAATGACAAAAAATAAAAGGGCAACGCATCCATTGTTTAGTTGGATTTTTAAAATTAATTTAATGTCTAACTGCAAATGCTGGAAACTAGAATTAATCTGTCTGGATAAAAAAAGGCTTACAGACATTTAAATGCATGTATCGGGACACTTTATCAACCTAACATAAAATTGTCATCTTATCTTATTATATGACTATTTTATGCATGTGTCAAAGAATTTAAAAATGAATGCCTGTCTATTCAGTCTAATTACAACTGCATATTATCTGTCTGGATGTACCAGTCCATATCATTGTTACCAAATACCAAATACAATATATTGTATTCACCTTTCATTTTTAACTTAAGGCTGATAAACCACAATTTGGGCGTAACTAAATTAAAAAAAAAAAAAAAAAACCCAAACCAAAACAAAAAAACCCCACAACCACCAAAAACCAAACCCCAAACACACAGAGAATTAAAAAAAAAATAAAAAAAAACCAGACTCAAACACCTGAGGTAGATGGTTTAGTAAATGATGCTGAAGTATTTCCTAGATAAGATAACACACCATTGCTCTGCAACTATGTTATTTTCGGTGTTGTATCATAACCACACATATACATACACTCTTACTTGACAACGCAACACTTCAGGCATCTTAATACTTGATCTACTAATAGCACCTTGTAAAGAGGGCTGCATTAAAATTTGACAATCTGTATTTGGATTCGCTAGGAAACGGTCATGACATTGGATTAAAATATGGATTATTACACCGTAAAACTAGCAGTGCCAAGGTTTGTTCAGAAAGATAACACACAAGATTACTTTATGTCCTGGCAAATTATTTCTTTTCATTCACTCCCTATCAGCACATTTCTACATAAGTGTGCACGTAGCACACTTAAAAATTTACCCCACACTTCATCCTGAAGGTGATCTTTTCTATACAGTTTCTACTAATCCTGGAAACAGGGCTGACAAAAAGGACCCACTCTAATCCTGCTAACTCACCCTAGCTTCACTGCATTTCCCATAACCCTGCAGC
The DNA here is from genome assembly GCF_000699245.1 of Pterocles gutturalis. NCBI lineage: Eukaryota > Metazoa > Chordata > Aves > Pterocliformes > Pteroclidae > Pterocles > Pterocles gutturalis. The sequence continues at coordinate 4,662 of NW_010116717.1, forward strand.
AGTCACAATTCATTCTAATCACTTTACAAAACAATCTTTAGTAAAAAGAGGAAAAATGCAGACTTGTAAGCCAATTTAAGAAATAACTGCTGATACATCAGTTATTGACTATTTCACTCCTGCTCATGATAGTGCTCAAGGCAAAACTGAGAACAAAATGACAACATCAACCGCACGCAATAAACTGTGGCCCAGGAGAGCACTGAAGCCCTAATTGACAGCTGTCAAGCTAATGGGAGAAATGGCAGCTGATTCTGGAAAATTCTGTTTTCCAGACAGATATTCAGGGGAATCTATCAGGCCTTTTTATATTTATGCCCCTTTTTCTTTTTTTGCATTGTTCCTCACACTTTGCTGGGAAAAAAAAAAAAAAAAAAAAAAAAAAGCAGAGGACAGCCATAACTAATCATTTTGTCAGCTTGCTGCTAGGAAGAATCTCTGTCCAACAGAGAAATACGTGGCAGGTTTGGAGGCAAATAACATACCAAGGGCTGACATTGCAAGTACCTTTATAGGTAGTCTACTTTATCGCTACATTTACTTTTGGGGTATGTATGTAGTTGCAAGCAATTCCCATAAATTAAAGCAAGCATTCAAGTTCCATCCAGCATTCAGAGCTGCCTGGCAATGCGGCTGCACAACCTGCATGCCATCTTGCATCTGCATGGCTGTGGGGTACTCCCAGCCTCGCTCTGGAGGGGCGGATAACTAGCACGAGCACTCAAAGCTCTGAAAAGTGCAAGTGCCCCGCACCTCTGAAAAATCAACATAATGTAGTTCAGCATTCACACAGACCACGTGCACCTTCTGAATGCAAGCACTGAAGTTGTGAAGAGCCCAACAAAGTATGCAGCTATCTCTAGGGTTTAAACCATACCATACAGGAAAAAAAAAAAATGCCATGGGCCCAAGTTTGTTTGTTTGTTTTTTCCAGAGGGTTGAAAACTCAGCAGGGTTGTCTGGGCCTTAGAAACAATAACTGTTTCATTCAATTTAAAAAAAAAAAAAAAAAAAGTTACTTACTTTCCAACAAATCATCAGTTCCCAAGCCCTCCTCAGAACAGCTTTATATGTATACAAAATATGTATTAAGACCTTTCTGTCGGTAGGAAGTACATTTTCTTGATCTTTTAAATAGGTTTCTAAAAAAGCTGCCAGTGAAAGCTATAATTTAAGGATAATTACTGTTTGCATGAACAAGACTGGCCTCTATTAACACAGTATCTTAGCTCTCCCAGACAGTAGCCTCTAACCAGTAAATGCCTTCTTCCTTCCGACTTAATGACAGAAGTCGCTGGAGCAGCAATCCTGACCATCTTCTTGCTTTAACAGGTGAGGAACAAAGCTGCAATCCCTGACTCTTCCTCCCAAATTTATCTATGATATTCACCTGAGTCTCAAAGCAAACAAACCAAAATTATCATTTTTTCCAGATTCTTGATTCTCAGAGACAGCTTTATTCTTCCACAGTGTGGTGTTAACACTTGGGCTAGACATAAAGAATTTGTGCACCTGTCTGTTATGTCTGCGAGCTCTGTGCTGCTGAGAGTTCTTTGTTGTTGTTATTCTACTCCAGACCATTAAAAGGGCCCTAATTCCTATGACATGATTATCCAGGTACCAAAGCCCATTTGTCACCTGCAGCAGAAAATTGAGTTAATGCACAACTAAAGGCAACCAGGACTGTGTAATATCAACTTGATTACATCAAACTAGCTGCAAACCTAATTCTGCTGGATGACACTGCGTGGAGCTTGTCATCTCCAATCATTAAAGCTGTCAGGAATCCATCAGGTTTACAGCTAATTAGGTGAACACTAATGAAGCTGGCAAAACAACTTTTCTTTTTTTATGGCTGAGCGGACCTTTCAGTTTGGAGGAAAAAAAAATTCTCGAGTATTCTCAAGGTTGCTGGGGACTGGATTTCCTGAGTTACCAATCAGCAGACATCTTTAATTCTCCCCCCACCACCACCTTTTTTTCTCTCTCAGTACCAAGCAATCAATTTGTCATCACTCTCAGTATGCCACAAAAGCAGTCATGAACCTTATAACTCGCAGCTCTGAAGCCAAAAAGAAGGAAAAAAAATGTTTCTTCTGTCTTAAAATAAAATGCCTCATACAGCTCACTTATTTATCTTCATGCACTTATCAACAGCATAAATGTTCTTGTTTTTTCACTCTTCTCAAATAAGTAGCCCTTCAGTCATTCTACATCCCCCATATCCATTAAGCAGAGGCATTTTGATAAAGTAAAGCCAAAGCTAGTGTATGGGAAAGAATGAAAGCACTCACTCTGCCAACTTCTGATTGACCATTAAGCTATTGATGAATGTGCCTGTCAGGAGAGAGACAATTAAATCAAATATGAAACAAAGTCGTTTTGACGGGTCATTTTGATAGAGCAAAACCATTCTTCCATCTCCTATTAGTCCTGCAGTCAAGTTTTTGTAATGAATATTTCTTAACTAACCTGTTATTTCTTAGCTGTTTTTCAAGGTGTTAAAAAAAAATCCTTTGCTTTTACTGCTATTAGAAAAAGTAACATTTCCAACGTGACCAATAAAACAGCATTTCAGTGGGAAGCAATTATACACAATACTAAATGTTTAATGTGGATATCAAAAAGCTAAAAGTTTAAAGAGATTACACTCCTGCTAAATATGAAAGATAGCTCACACATCATGGATGATTCACTTGAGAAAGGAGGGAGAGACGGGGAGCGATAGAGAGAAAAAATGATACCTCAGAATGTGTATTTAGTGCAGAAATATTTTCCTCCAGCCTACGGAGAGCCCAATATACAGCACCATCCAATATGTCAAATACTTGGAAGAGCTACATTTTGCAGAACTAAATTAATGTTACAAAACAGAATTTCACAAGTATTAGGCAAAGTTCACCCTTTTAATTTATTTGAAAAGTGCTGCTTGATGGTACGGGCCAGAAATGCAAAATATCATCGTGAAGCATTTGGCTACGATATTGTTTGCTAGATCGTATCGCTACTGCAAAACTTTCCAAACTTTGTAGCTGTTAGTATATGGAGTAAGACTGCTGGAAAGTCTCTTGGTCTATTTCAAAAGTACTAGACGAATGCATGTGTATGTCAAAGAAAAGAAAGGAAATGTGGACACAGTTATTTACAATTTGTATGACTCCCTGAATCCTTGCTGTTTACTAAATTCAAACCTCAGCACTGTGAGAAGTTGTCAGACAGCGTGAAAGCACTGTCACATTTTTGAATGCCAGTTTCCTAACAATGCCCTACCAAGTTGCAGGACAACCTGCTTGAAGTTCTTATAAAGCCCAGCTACAAACACGCTACCGATAGTGCTGCCGGAGCCTCTGGAAAACTTCTGCACCCGGCCTCTTGGTACAGAGCCCTCCTCTGGAGCAGGGAAATCACGGGGTTACGTGCTGGTCCCCCAGACCTGGCCCTAACCAACCCCCTCCTGTTCCTCCACCTAAGGCAGCCCCACGCCTCTGGAGCCCTGGTGCACGGGGCGATGTGGCCCATCCAGGCAGGAGCCCCTGAAGTTGCGCTGACAGAGAGTTGACAGGCCACCTGTGACGTCACCGAGTCTGGCGTTACCATGGCAAGTGATTTATTGATGTTTATCGGGAATGAATAGATCAAAGGCAGCCAGATGACAGGCGATCAATCAGCCATCAAATCAAGGATGGCAACAGGCCAAGGAAACCTTTTCCAGCCCACATCTCCCCAACTAAGGATTACTGTAAAATTACTGTTTTCTTTTCAATTTGGCTTTTCAAAAAATACAGTTTAAGCTTAACAGAAGTTGACACTTCTGGCATAAGGAAAACAAAACAAACAAACAAAAAACCTCACCAGGACAAAACCTCAAAAACTATTTCTGAAAAAAAAAAAAAAAAAAAAAGAAGGAAATTGTAAAGGCACTATCAGAAACATTCACCAGTCATTTGACAATACACAGACCCGGGTTAGTTTTTTTTTCTTTCTTTGGTTTCCTTTGCAGCTTCTCATCTGGACTCAAAAATATAAGAAATCAATAGGATTAACTGAAGAGGTTGCCAAAGAAAGTGACCAACTAGGTGGGTCTGTCTGTCCAGCAGAGACACCTCCAGTGCAGTACAAGGCAAAGAGAGAAAAAGATAAAAGTTGAGCAAAGCAGACAGTTCTGGGCTTGGATCTTCAAGTAACACTGCGGACCCTCCACATCACTTTGTCCCTACCCCTTCATTCACAGCCTGGCATGTATTTATACACATCCTATCTATTTTTACAGAAAAACAAATAAACAACAAAAAAAAGAGAGTATTTTCACTGGTTTTCACAGAGCAGGGAAAAGGGATGGAAAAGAATGAAGACCACAAGGCAGAGAAGCAAAGTAGGTGCCAAAGTACAGGCTGGAAATGAACAAAATTCACCTTTTTCCCCCACCCCTAGAGTCACACAGATCATTCGTGTACATGTAGTATGTGCCTGCACATACCCGCCTGGCTTTCACAAAGTGTTGCCCCCAGAACTGAGGCGGGTGACGGCAGAGTTAGGAATAAATCAAAGTGGGTACCAAACGGGGGACAGGGCTTTCAAGCGCCCCTCCCCCTGCCACTCCAAGGAAAAAAAAAAAAATAAAATAAAATAAAATCCCCCCACACCAATGTTGTGCCTCCAGACCAAGAGATCCTCTGCAAAATCCACGGCATGCGGGCGATCGCGGGGAGCGGGGCAGGGAGGGAGCCCGGCACCGACCGACGGGGCTCAGCCCGCTGGAAAGCGGTTATGAAAGAGACGGAGGGAAGCGAGAGGAGAAAGAAGCGGCCGGGGGGAAGGCGGCTCACCGTACCTGCTGCGCGCCGGGGCGCTTGCTGCTTCCTCCTCGGCATGCTGAGCTCCTGCGG
>NW_010116718.1:0-805 GCF_000699245.1 Pterocles gutturalis
AGAAGGGCTACCAGTCTCAGGACAGCATCGTCAGCTCGGTCTCAGTGAAGCTGAAAGGCCTGACGCTGACCAACGAGAGTGTCATCGGTCCCCACATCTGGGACGTGGTGGACTATGTTTTCCCACCCCAGGTAAGGAGGCAGGGTGGGTGGGTTAGGGGTGTTGCTTTTGTCCCGATGGCTGCTTTTCCCCACGTGCCAGGGTGGCGGCGCCTCGGCGTAGGCTTTCCATGGGGCTAACTGTGACATGGTGTCGCCCTGGTGGAAAGCAAGTTGCTCCTGCCCCAAACCAACACCCACATATCATCCCTGGGGAGCATTTGGTGCTCGGGACCCACCATGGTGGACTGGGCACGTTTGAGACTGCCTCCAAAGGGATCAAGGCTCCTCCAGTGCCTCCAGATGAACATCCTGGGCAATAAGGGGGGACCTCCTCTGTCCCTGGGGCTGGTGGCACTGCAGCTCTGCAGCGACACCACCAGCTTCCCGGGTTGAGGAGGGGGAGGTAGGCAGAACCAAAGTTAGGTAGAAAGGGACCGTTGCCAGGACATGCCCCAGTGGTTTGGATGTCCTACCCCCATCCCAGGGAGAGGCTCCTTGCAGAGGCTCCATCAGAAAACACCGTGCCGGCTGTAAGCTCCTTGGCTGTGTCTCCACAGGGGGACAGCTCGTTCGTGGTGATGACCAACTTCATTGTCACTCCTGGACAGAAACAAGACACCTGCCCGGAGGTAAACGCTTGGCTTCCTTCAGTGGCCTCAGCTTCTGTAACTGGGAGGGGTTGTGGTGGTGGCACTGGGGAAGGA
>NW_010116719.1:0-65963 GCF_000699245.1 Pterocles gutturalis
AAAAAAAAAAAAGACAATTTTCATTGTGATAAAGTGCTCAGATCTCCAACAGTAGTTTAGTCAAGACCTGTTTTTGTTACCTTCCAACACAGCTCCATTAAGAAGTCTGTATCTGATCTAATAGAATATTTGGAGAATATAATATGTTGGCAAAGAAGCAATCTTCTGCTAAGATTGATGCCAGACTATCAAATATTTAGATTATTCATCATTTTAGCAGTATACAACCGTACACATGCATCTGATGTCAGAACTAAAGCATAAGTTAGGCAAAGCACAATAACTTTGAAAATATATTGCCTACTATTAAGAAAAAGAATAACCCTACACAATTTCAGAGACCTTTTTTCTACAAACCTTAAAAAAAATTCTGGACAAATTGCCAAGTTTACAAATATGCACACACATTCCACATATGGATATGCTTTAGTAATCATCTTTACAAACCTTTTAGGCTACACATGGCTCTAATAAATAACCCATTCACAAACAATATATTATCATCTAAAAAAAAAGGAAAAACCTCAAACCCTTTTCATATACAGCCCAACAGTTCTAGCCTTCACTTTCAACCCCCAACTTCATGATCAATCATTACGTCAGTGTTCATTTTTCATGGTTTGGTGTTGAACAATAAATGGAAAGAAAATGACTGAAATAATTAATATTGTCTCTGACAATGAGCAAGCTCAGGAAAGAGCTCACGAGCGACAGCTGAGGACAGTCTGCCCTCTGTTAAGTTGCAAATGTAATAAAATCTGAACTTTTTTTCTCTTTTCTTTTTGAACCAAGTTCACATGGGCCAAACTGTACTATGGGAAGGCTCACATGTCTTTTTCCCTTTATGTAAATAGTAAACAGCTGCAGTTAAATGTTTTACCCCTTGAAGCACAATACTTATTAGCTCAAGGTTAAGAGCCTTGCAGAAGGTCAGCCTAGCTACCGCAGAGCTGTGAAATATCATCCTTTGGCTATCTGCTGACACACAGAAAGGGCTGAGTTATGTGATATGGAAAATGCAAGCTTTGTTGCTCACAAGACAACAAAAAGTTGTGTTATTCACCCCCCAGATTATTGGGGCAGTCACTGCTTCTGGCTGGTAGGACCCTTTCTCAGCCTTGACCCCATGAGTTTTCTTCACTCCCAAGTCTCACGGGATTCAGTTACCTCTATCACAAATGAATGCTACTTGTGTGCGGGAGAGCCAGACAAAGACCCTTTGTCTATGGAGCCTGTTTTGTGCAGGGATGGATGCAAGCCAGGAGAAGCAGCAGAAGAGTCCAAGAGAACATATGACCAAGTGGTTCAAGTTGTCCTCTCTGTTTGTGTGAGATCCTGGGTATCAATCCATACACGGGCAGGCCTCATAACAGGGAAAGTCAGCAGCTGGTAATTATGCCTTTCTGGATAATTTTTTTTTTTTTTAAACTGGGGTGCCCTTATGGGAGGGATTGACAAAGCCTTTCCTTACTGCGCTGTGGAGCTGAAGCAGGAGACACTTGGCAGTGTGGTGTTGGGGTGAAGGGAGGTGAGGGCTGTAGGACAGCAAGTGCTGAGGACCTGTTGTCTGAGCTGGGAGGTAATGGCATGGTCTTGAGTGTGCTGTCTGCATTTCCCCCAGTGTGGTGATACAGGTGGTGGAGAAAGAGAGGTGACACACTTTCTCCATTTAAATCTGTGCCTGATATATCTAGCCAAAGTGCAATATATCGTATTTGTTCATGGCCTATGTTAATACTTCTTCTTCTACTAAATTGCACATTAAAATAATAGAAGGGCATATTCTAATTTTTTCCTCTTTGTTATTATTTTTTGCTTACATTTAATGAGGATTCTGACTTCTCAGATTTGTCAGAGTTAATAAGAATATGCACCTCTTCCTTGTCACGTAGGACTCAAACTTCTCATCTTAGTCTAAACATGCACAATTTTTGTTTTCTTCTAGTACCAACACATTAGACAACCAGCCTATCCCAAGATATGAAAGATGTATTTACCTTGGCAAGGAAACCGTTTTGAGCCTGACTGATGCCAGACCCTAGGCAGTACTGATTATTTCTCTTTTTGGTGGTATGCAAAAGTCTTTCATCAAAATTAAGGCCCAGGGCATTCAAATCATGATATATTTTAGCTGAATGTGACCATGGTCGTGTTTCTGGCACGCTGAGCAGCTTTTGTCACAAAAATCAAATGTTTTGTGTGGCTCTATTTTCAGTCTGTATCATCACTGTTTATCTGGTGCCTGACAACAGAGTATACCTGCCTATGAAACTTGGTATGCTTCAGGGTACAGAGGCCATTCTGGCCTTCTGCAGGTTGTTGCGAAATACTCCAGTACTCATGTCATGTACAAATGCTGCTTGTTTGACTGATGAAATATGCCTCTGAATGTGGAAGGCAGGTACACAATAAAAACAATAAATTAATATAATTCTAAAAAAAAAAATTCTCCACCAAAAGTCTAAGTAATACTTGTATTATGCTAAAAGTCCAAGTAATACTTATATGATGCTAATATCTCAGATCAGACTGCACAACACCATTTCCCAGGCAAAAGAAAAAAGGTCTCTTGAGCTGCCAACAGGTTTCAGTTCCCTTGAACTAACACCATCCTGATGCCCTTTCCTTTGTCCCAAAAAGTAAGTAGTGTCTAATCAAACCGACTTCTAGAGAGTGAATCAAAGCACAAAGGATGAGTTTTTGTTAATGGCCGAGTAGTACCGACCCCTTGTGTAAGTTTGACAGGGATGATAACGGATGTCCCTGTTGCCAGCAGTTAACAAGTTCTCCTTTTCCTCCACAAAAAGAGGTTTTAAGAGTCTGGTCTCAAGTTCTGATTTTTGTAAGTAGCATTGCAGTAACTGTAGATAGTCTCCTATTACTGGTCCCGTGAGAAGTAGCTCCAGCAAACCCAGCGGCGCTGGAGCCCTTAACTGGGGTGAGGCTGGAAGGGAACCGGCCCTTTGCCTGTTGTTTGCAGGGCATGAGCTCGCTATGGTTTGGAGACACAGCATAACGTGCTCCCTGCAGCTAACAGCACCGAGCAGGTGGGCAGCCACATGTCGCACTAGCCTACATTTCCAAGTGACCTTCACTAGCAGCCCCATGCACAACATATTGCATTAATCCTTTCTGGAGGTCACAAAATCATGGCTAAGTGCACTGCGGTACAGATCCAAGAGAAACAGTTGCAAATGCCTAGCCAGATGCAGATGGAAAAATGTGCTTTTCATGTAGCCTGTTCAGAAGACTGAATAATTTATTAGTGCATCACATGCTATTTTTCAAAACTATGCCACTTTGAAGGAAATAATATATTTTAAATTATAAGCAGGTCCTGCTAACAAAGTGGATCACAAATGCCAAAGCAGACAAACCATTGTGTGTCCGCCAATTCCACATCAAGTGACTTTGATTACATCATTGCCAATGGATAGCTTGGAGAGAAACAACACTTCACAGGAATGAAACAATGACTGCTCTCAGGTCAAGCATCACTGGGTGCTCTCAAACCTTGATATAAATCCCTCGAGGTAACCCTTCGTGGAGTGTCCCCAGTACCTCCACCCAGCCTCTCAGTAACAGACCATCAAGGCATCAGAGTGGATTAATTCCACCGGCTTTTCTGGAGCGGAGCGAGGCTGACAAATGAAATACAGTTTGCCTGTCTCACTGTGGGTATTGTTTTCTGCTCTGTAATGCAGCACAGGTGTTGCAGGCCAGGAAGGAGACGCACTGGCAGAAGGGCGATAAGGAAAGCGTGCCATGGAAAGCTGGGGAGAGGAGGCGAGGCGAAGGCCCCCCCGGTCCCCCAGGGTAGTGCTGGGCCCTGGCATTCCCCCAAGACTCACAGCGTATCTCTAGGTACCATATGGTTTGAGGATGAGCTTCCTGTGCTTCTAAGGGGTGGAAGAGAAGGAGGAAGCGTCTACGTACAGGGAGAGTAATTGCTTCCCTCTTCCGCTCCTTCTCCCCCTGTGCCCCAAGCATCAACTTTACACCACCATCAGAACAAGGTGTGGTCTGATCTGCAAGGAGGCATTTGGAGATAAAACCTCAACTGAATGCAGAGAGGAAAAAGAAGGCAGGCCAGCACCCTAAAAGCACGTGGCGTATCTCACAACAGCAACAGCCTTACTGGTGTTTCAGGGTAAAATGGACAGGGGCCTCAGATCACCAGAACCAGGTTAATGCTGGTTTCAAGAAGGATCTGTCCTATGTTTGCACCACACTGGTTTTGTAGTCATGCAGGAGTCTGTGCTTTCGTAGCCGTATATGCGGTGATAGAAGATTTGTTACTATCCACAGCCCAGCCTGCCTTATCATATAGCTTTTACTGCACAGAACCATGTCAGAATACCTGACAGTCCTCGCCAAAAATTATTACAGCACGATGGACATCATTTGTAATTGGAGCAGGATGTGAAAAATGGAGGCAATGTTGTTGTGATGTATCACATTTCACAGAATGTAAGGATCTGTGTTATTTCTATTAAGTTAGTTAAAATTCAATTACATTTTCAGTAGTGAGGACAAGGCACTGAATCAAAAGAAAAAAAAAAAGAAGAAAGAAAGACAGGTCTGCAAAAGGACTAGTCCATGGGAACTCCACCTAGAGGCAGTTTTTCACAGATTGCCAAGAAAAGCAGCATGATACAGGCTCAGAGGCTCAGTTGTGGCAGTGGCACGGGTGACAAAGACACTTGGTACATGCACAGGTTGATACATTGCTCCCTACCCTCATTATACCCGCAGTCTCCAGATTACATATGTGACTCCAGACCATATTTTTTCATTAGCAATCTGGATATGGTTACACAGAGAGCTGCAGCCATGTGCTAATGAAAAACAAAGAAACCCTGCTGGTGGTCAAAAGTAAACTGGTTCTCAGGAAATTGGAAATTATACGCAGTAGTGTCTGTGTCACATGCTTGTCTAACTTCTCTGAAGAAACTTCTTATTGACAAGCACAGGTGGAGTTCTCTCTTGTGTGGTCATTTTTTTTTTTTTTTTTTTTTTAATACCAGGGCCAGAGTCATACTCAGAAGGTTGTTATTAGTCTCTAGCTTGGGCTGAACTGGCAGGATCTGGCCCTTATTCTAGGACAAATGTCCCTATTTGAATTGATGATCATTCATTCCTTTATTTCTGTAGGTAACCTGAAATGTGGAACGGCAATTTAAAAATCCTATCTCAATGTATACATTCAATCAAATTACTTTAAACTTAAAACTAATAAAATTATCCATATCAAATAGTATCTCATAAAAAAGGTTATATCATTTTACATATTTTGATAAAGAATTAGCAATTCAATCTCAACGTTTGAACTCATCTTTTCACAAAAGCTGGAGTAGGATAGCTCAGCTATTCTGGTGTGCTTGCAATGTCACTGGAGGTGACCTTTCTGGGTCAGATTTTCAGAGCTGTTCAAATGCTTAATTTCCAATGAAATCAGCCTTTAAAAAGCTGGCCCACTTTTTTTATAAATTAAAATAGGAAAAAAAAAGAAAAAAAAAAAAAGAGAAGCTTATTTGAGAAGTGTTAAATGTCAAATGAAACATGCTAATGCAGACTATAGATATCTTCCTGTTCCCTTCGACTGCTCTATTTCAGCGTTCTAGCCTGCATGGTAACCTCAGCCTTTGGGCTGCTCCCGTCTTTCCTCTGATCAAGACTATCCACTCAAGCTCTCACCAGTGTGTTGGGCTGCACTCACACCATTTGCCTTCCTCTCCAGTTAAAAACCTGGTTTGGGGATTTACATTAGCACAGGCATAACTGCGTGTATTCTGTGTGGCATACTTAAATATACATGTCCCAAGTCTTTTGCTTTGCTTTTATGTTAATATAAGTTAGAGAATTTCTTTGAAGTCCCACCAGAGTCAGTCAAGAGCAAGAGGAGTTAAGCTCTCCATCCATACCTGGTACAACACAGGTTTTGTATCAGACCAGGGAAAACAGACTCATAGGAAAGACAGCGCGGTAAATGTGTAACACATTTTCAGTTTTAGTTTCAATTTTCCTTTTATTTTTTTTTCCTGGTCTTCTTTCAGCTCCTCTAAGAGCCATACCAACCCCTTTCCGTTGGCATCTGTGGAACTTGTTGCAGAAATCAGAGTAAATCTATGCCCCACAATGGCAACTGTCATCTGAAGGGCATTTTCCAGCATATCCCAAATTAACAGATCTGTGAACTTAACAGTTCTCCAGACTTTATTATGTCAAGTTGATGAAAGGAAATCCCTCTTCCTACCTGATTTTCTAAATATTTCTGTGAAAAGCATTTTCCGCCAAGGAAGCATTTCTAAGCTAAATGCACATAAACATTTAAGCACAAGGAATTAAAGAATTAACACTGTTAAGTCCTTATAAAATACCACTGATTTCTATATTGATTTCCTATCTCTTTTCCTTCCCCCTCCCTTTCTTCATCCTCCTGTTTTCCAGATTATTTGGGAGACTGAACATAAAGGATTTTTATAGAATCATTGGATATGTCAGATTCGCTGTATTATTGGCAAAAGCCATATTGAAAAAGGACTTTGAAAAATAACTCATTTCCAGTGGATTCAGCTTTCCAAATTCCAAATGTTCACATCTCTATTTACTGTTACTTTAAATAGCTTCATTTCTGTGGATAGCTGATGAGCTTCCCAGATGGAATACAAAACTTCATGTAGCTCTTGAGGTACTCCTTTTGCTCTTTATGAAGAATAAAGGAAGAAAAATAGCTTGCAACTGGTAGGATTTTATGAAAAATAACTGTTCAGAAAATGGAAATATTTTCAGACAAACTGACCATCTGAAGATTTTTGGCTGTAAAATATTTGGTTTGCTTTGATGAAAGTTTTTAATTAAAGATCAGACTATTTTTGTGCACAAAGAAAAGTAGCAGCATGACAGTACCTGATGGATTAAATGAGTGCATGGTATGCCTCTTGTTTCGCTGCTTTTTCTTCAATCACTTAAAGCACAGCTGCTGCATGCCTAAGAGTTGTGAGGAACATGCTCTGCCCTTGCAAACATATTATTTTCATTCTTACACAGAAAAAAAAAAAAGTCATGTTTCTCGTCTATTCCAGCAGCTTTTGATTGAAGAGCTAGAAAAATAATTTGTCATTGGAGCTTTGGCTACAACCCAATCATTGAAGTCAGTGGAAACACTTGCAGAACTCCAGCCTGTGATTCCACCTCCCATTATAGGGTCCCTCCTTTTACAAATTGGGTTTTTGGGGAGATTTGCTTTGGAAATTTCTAAAGATTTCCTGAAATTCTTGAACAAATTTAAAAGTGAGAAGTGAAGACCTGCATCAAGGTGGAGTGTTTGTCTTTTAGTTCAGATAGAGCAAGTAAGTCAGAAAGATGTCATCTGGCTAAAAGCTGTGTTTTAAGGGTTGTGGCTAAAGGGCTTGCTCCAAAGACCACTGAAGTGAAAAAAAAAACCTCTTAGTGTCCTAGTGCAGTCTGTAACAGGACCCAAGCATGAGGAAAACATACTAGAGTTGCAGACTAATCTTCTGTTCACGTTTGGGATTAAACTCTGCTCCATGTGAGACTGCTAAGGTCCATAATAAATACTTAGAGACTACCAAGGAGATAGGAAAGCAAGGGAGATTAGGGGGACTCATTTTTATTTCATTTGTTTGTAGCACAATCTGCAAGACAACAAGAGAAAGGGGAAACAACTTTGTATTTATTATTATGGCTGAGCTGCATATAATAAATTATGGAAGAAAAAAGGACTGAGGGATAATTGACTGAAAAAACAAATGTCAGCTAAAGTAAACACAGCAGTTTCCACTGAACCTATTTGTAAAAATGTCAAAGGAGTTGAGTTGTTTTCCTTCACAATATTTGTGCTGGTATAAAGGGACTGTGGTTTAATTAAATTTCCCCACAGAGACCAGGTATTCCACTAGATGTCACTTTGAGACTTTGCTAAGATGAAGGACAGCATCCTGATGAAGGGATGCGGCATCCCCCACTGCAAAGAGGATGGGCTGAGAGCTGTCTTGCAGCAGGAGCCCCCAGTCAGGAATGTCATACTGGTGAGTATTAGGCACAATGAGGCTGCTTGCAGATACATCACTACCTGCCAGGAGAAGAGCCGCCAGATCTAGAAAAGTGCACTAGTAAAGATTATCCAGCCAGGAGAAACTTTTTGCACTGCTGTCAAGGGAAGGAGTGAAGAGACCGTTGTCTTTGCCAGCAATCCAACCCGTCCTCCCTGCAGTGACACAGTGGGGAAAGGGTCAGGCTTGGTAGGAAGGGGGATGGCTCTTGGGTAGCTCCCCTGTGCTTCCAAGGCAGATTTGATAGATCCAAGCAAAGTGCTGATCCAGCAGCTGCTCCAAACATCTCTCATCCTACTGCAACACGACCAAGGTACTGGCCCTGATGAGGACATTTCTTCCCAGAGCACCTTACAGGCAATATAGAGTAAATTAAAACCATCTCCAGAAAAGGGAAGTAGATGACTGAACCTTGTTTTGGAACTGCCCTGTTCTTCTGGCAATCAACCATTATTTAATACACCAAAGGATGTCAAGGTTTCTCTAAGTATCATATGCTGAATATTGAATAACAGCAGGGAAAGTAAAATATAGCATGCTTGGTCTTTTAAAGGCAGGTGAAAAGTGACTGACATGTCTCTGTTCCCAGTAAGGCAATAAAAGAGTCATCACAGTGGCAAAACCCGGCATTTTTTTAGCCCAGTCTAAAGAGGCCTAATATTAATCAAAAAAGGGAGAGCAAACCAAAACAAAACCCAGTTCATACCCTCTAACAATGCTGGCACACAGATGTCTCTGCCTGGAGCAAGACCTTGTGTCTGCACCTACACTCAGCTGCGATAATCACACAGAATAGGCCACTGGGACACAGAAATCCAGGAAATGTTTAAAAAAAAAAGAAAGAAAAAGGCAAGAAGCACAAAGAAATATGTCTGCGCATTAAATACGCTCTACCACATCTACTGCCAAGGGTGCAAAGCTGCCGCAAGCTGCATACTGTTTGTGTTGTCAACAAGCAGCAGCTTTTGTACCTATGCACGTTTGTTTACTAAATATATGAAAACAATGGAGCTCAATTAAAAGTAGATTAGCCACACATGTACCAAAGGAATGTGTACTTAACTGACTATGGTGAATCTGGCTCCAATTCAATCCTCTGGAGAGGCTGCTCTGGCATGTCTGCTGAGGCCTCACTGGTATCCCAGCTAGGCACAGCGGTGGTTACGGCTGCTCTAGAATATATTAAATGGATCGTATAATAACCATTGGGCAGATGTTGCAATAGCAGAAGTTTGCTGCAAACGCGCAGATGGGCCGGCAGATTATCCTGGGAAGGGACCGATGAGTTGATGGGTTCATTTCCATTATTGCTTGGCAACGCACCACATGCGTCACTAGACAGGCTGGAAAACCCCTCTCAAGGAACCCAAATGAAAGCTTACCCAGGGAGATGATTTATAAAGGAATATTGTCAACAGTGCAAGCCTACAGAGAGAATGTCTGAGGGAGTTTCTACTTCTAACTTTTTTATTAATGAGATGAAAAGAGTGCAAGCAAGCAAACCAGCAGGCTATGAAAGTATATCTGAAAAATTATAGAATTAAATACATCTCCTGCCAAAGACGGGTCCTCAGTAACTCTTGAGTCCTTCTAAGCAATAATCTGAATTAGAGCTGTGTCCAGCCCAGCCCCTTTGATCTAAGCAATTCCTTCAGTCAGAATATTCTAAATTAAGTATTTCCAAATAAATCCAAGCTTTATGCTGACTTGGGTCAAAATCCTTCCATAGTTACTCATGGAAGTCTGATTTAGGATTAGCAACTACTGGTTTGAGATAGCCAAAATCCACTTTAGTGTTTACTTTTTTCAAATTCTTTTCTGAAGGGCTTAGAGAAGAGCTATAATACCACTTTTTTTTTTTTTTTCAATTCAAATATATGGAAGAATATTCAGATGATTTAAAAAGTATTTTACTCACCAAACCCACAACTTTATGACTTAGAAATATATGATTAGAACAATAATTTCAGAGACCCATTGATACAAAAGTTACAGAAACTATATATGAGTCAGATAATAATCTCACAAAAAGTTTCTGCCCTTTTTTTTTTTTTTTTTTTTTACAAAGAAAGATTTCTTGAGGAGCTGACTTGTGAAGAAGTTTTGTCAGCCATAATTAATTGCTTTGTTACTTCTGCTGATGAGCACAGCTTCCTAAATGATCATGAGGCCACAGATCTGTGTGGCACTGCAGAAGAGTTTCTGGTATGTGACAGCTGGTTTGCTAGAGAACCCATCCTATTGTTGACAATAATATTACTACACAAATCTGCAGTGCTATATTTGAAGCACTCTACAAAGAATTAACTAACCAGTTTAGCAACCCTACCACAATGATTTTGATTTGTCCACCCAACTAAAACAGATGAGTCAAGGAGAGGCTAGGGATACTCCCCAAAAGAACAATTCAGTGGTATTTAGATGTGTAATCAGAAACTCATGCTACTGATTTCTAATAACTAAAATGAATTGTCTTACTGAGGTAACTTAACTAACCTCCAATATTTTAACTTAACTAAACTACAATAATTATACAATATTTATTCTGATAAAAGCTAATGTATTTCTGCCATTACCTTTGGTAAAAGTCCTCTAGGCTCTATAGAGACCAGCTATCCCATCAATGTAGTTAAAGAAGTACTATCACCTCTAAAATTCAATAGCTTTGATTAGCGTTTCTGTAATACAGCAAGAAAATAAAGTGGAGGAAATCTAGGTTCCATTTAAGTTAATGGAAATTTACAGGCTTCAGTGGAGCCAGGATTTTACCATACCAGGTTTTGGAATAACAAATCTAGGCATGCATTAAATTTGCATACAGATTGTTGGGTGCCCATCCTGTGCTTCCTATAGTACTTCCCTATAAAGACTCCATTTCCTTGGCTTTTGTCACAAAAAGTAGATACAGTATTTTGCCATGTGTGGGAAATAGAGCACATTCATCCAGTAAGCTATGCAAACATGTACCTATTTTCAGATTTAGAAATACTCCCATTAATTTGATAGGACTGGCTATAGAGGTGCTGAAATCAGAACCTTACATTCACATGGATTCCCTCCAGATTACTCAGAATAAAGGTGTGAGACAACTCTACCACTTTTAAACCTACAGTTAACTAGGTCCTTGCTACTTCTAGTATCTTCTGCAGCATAAATGGATCTTCAGGCACAGAGACATAAAGGGTTAAAATAAAAAGCCCGCTTCAGGTAAACCCAGTGGGATTATGACAAGTTTGGAAAAGCATCAAATACTCTGAAGTTCTTAGATAGCTAATTTTTAAACGGATAGGAAACAGACATCAAAAACTTGCCTTAAGTACCAAAGCTCTGGTCCAATTACATTGCTGTCAAATTTGGTCAAAATTGGTCAAATTTACTCAATGACCATAATTTTAAGGTGCATATATTAGCAGAGTTACAGCTACTTGTCAAATAAATTGTTGGATGAACACTTGCTGTATTTGTTGTAGTACATTATTAACAAGCATTTGGAAAACCCTACTGATAGTTTTTAGGTCTAAATCTTATAACCAAACAAGAAAAACTCCCAAACTTTTAACCAAGAAAATGTCCTAAAAGGCCATTTATGTCCTAAAAGGACTAGTGATAGATTTATTGAAAATATTTTTACCTATCTTATGTCTGATCGCTGGAGAAAATGACAATTTACACCAAAGGACCTTTAATGTATACCTACACATACCTACAGAAGCAGATCACATACCTCTATTTAATACGCAAACACACATATTGTACTTCAAAGTAACAGTGATATGGTCAGCAGGATTAATAATTGTGAAGACAGAAGATTGTATTTTAAATTGCCAAACATACTGATATTTGGCAGACTAATATATTTGGTCTAGTTTATGATGCTAGACGTGATCGTATTATCCAGTACCAAATATTCTGTTACACAAACAGAAATCCCTTCTGAAGACTCTGGAGACAAACTATATTCCAAAGTGATTTCAAATTAAAAAATCAATTATTTCAAACATCTTGTAGAATAAAAAAATCTATTCCCAGATCCATTTCACTGGTTTATTCAGGCACTGCCACTGGGAAGAAAAATACCCATTGGACAATAGAATGGCACTCTCCACTGTATCCAAGGAACACCTCATTTACCCTCCTGCCATCATATGAAATTACATCTTTCATTCTTACACTGAATGACAGTGAAAAGGCCATTCTGCAGACCTGATTTTGGGAGACATAACCCCTCCAAGATTTGTAGGTATTTAATCTCCTGGATGTTAATATTTTCTCGGTGCTGCCTCTCTCACTTCATTGATTTTTGTTTAGCCACACATGCATTTCAAAAATAGATTTGACTTGAGCTCTTTGAGTTCTATCTGCTGACAGACATTCTAGTGGTTGCAATGCAGTTTCAGTTTAATTTAGATATAGGTAAATATACTCTTATCATGCATCTACCTTCCATTGACCTACCAGGATTCATTTTTGTTCAACTTAATATATATGGGAAGTGGTTACGTGAGACCGTTACATTGGTTTCAGTGATAAAAATTGGTGTAAGTGGTAAAATACTAACAGGACTTTGAAAGCTTGTGGTAGATACAGTTGTTGCCTTTTTCTTTTTTAGCACAGGGAATGATGCCTGAAGATGGAGCTGTTTACAAACTTCTGTAGGACAAAAGGGAACCATACCTATGTGCAACACAGACTTCACTGAAACAAGCACTGTAGTTACTTTTGTCATGTAGAAATAGATCTGTCAGTTTCCTAAACACTATGATAAATTTATAAACTAGGGATATACCAAATACATATTTTTTCCACAAGTATTTACAAAATTTTTCATTCCAGAAGTGAAGAAGTCAATGAAACATTAAATGAATGTTAACAGATAAGAAGCTTGCATTTTCCCAATATAATATTTATACATGGTTACTAATAGTCCTCAACATCTCCAGTCTGAGTTCTTTATTTTTTCATATTTTATGCCTATGTGTGGTCATATGATTAGATTTTGTCATCATATCATATTCCTAGGTGACCTCTTTCCATTAATCATGCCAGAAAAGCTGTTATGTGCAGCTACAGATGTCAATCTTTTCTTGCCTTCTGCAAATCCAAGTATATCCCCACGAGGGAGAATTTTCAAAGCTGGTTTGATGTAGCCAGAAAGCAGTATGCTTGTATATGATTCCTTTTTTCAGCATGGCCACTGGTGCAACACCTACACTCTTTTCTGGTGGACTTTCACAATCCTTCAGTGTGCAAAAGTGATTCTCATGCTGAAGTTAAGCAGTGCAAAAATACTGGAAGAATCAGGGCGTACGTAATCATAAAAGCTGTCCAAGTACACATATAAATATGTTGTATACTTATTCAACATATATAGTCTCTACATGGTTTATAGTATCTGCAAGAGCACACGTATCTTCCTAGAAATTTGAAAAGGGTTTGCCCAGGTCCCTGTGTTTGCCTCACTCACAGCCATTATTACAACCTCAGCTTTTCATGTGGTTCTCACCTTCCTTCCGACAAAACATGCAACGTAAGCACTGCCTGAAGGTGCTCAATCCATTACTTCCATTAAATGGATTATCTACCTGGATTATCTACCTAGCTGATGTACAATTACTATTTTTTGTTGTGCTGTTAGACAAGTTTTGGCTTTGTAATAAATTGTACTACTCTCACACAAGCATACATACACACACAATCACATGCTGCCTTTTTCTTTCAGTTGCACCAGTTTAATTAAGAGATTTTAATCAAGCTCCAGTGCTCTCATAAAAAAATATTAATCTTACCCACCTATCTGAATTTAAGCAAGCTGTCAGCTAATTTTTTTCTCTAACTTTTTAAAGAGCACTGCATAAATAATTCAAAATACCATCTACACCTTGTCTAATTACCAGATGTAAATCCTGAAGCTTCATCAAGTCTCAAAACAAAAACAAAAGCAGGATCAATACCCAGGGTGTACTTCACTCTTTAGGGTAACTAGCATCAAACATACACACAAATACTTTTTATTTTGGACCACAGCTATATCTTTTGTATACAGAACCAAGACAGCCCAGCTGTCATTACTGACATTTGGAATAGCCAGTGACTATAAAAGGTGAATTTGGTCAAAGGATTGTCAGCATTCACAAAGAAAATTCTGAATTCAGATCCATGTGAGACCACATAGACTAAGTTTATTAAAGGTCTCACACTGTACCCTTGCCATTTCTGGGCCAAAGTCCTTCATCAAAAATCTGGCAGCAGTTCCCTACTCTCATTTAATTTGCTGGTACCATGATGTATAACAACAAGAGAGACACCGTAGCACAGCGACAGGAATGGCTGTGGGATAAAACACAATTAACTGCTGAGGGTCTACTGAGAGCAGACAGACAACACAGGAATCAGAAAACTGGTACCAGACGCTACAGGAGCACTGAGCAGCAGCCTCCTTGTTTTCCACGGTGTTTCAATTTTGCGCATAGAGCTAAGGGGGAGTCATGCAGTGCATGCTGTGGGAAGCCATTCTTAAAGACAATGAAGACAGAGAACACAGCAGCAAGATCTGAGTCTGAAAGGAAACGTTTCACTTCGTCTTCTTCCCTGTCATGCCCAATGTTCTCAAGGAAGTTTACAAGCCTTAGCTTCACCTTTGGGTGGAGGCAATGAGATCATTTCTCTGCATGTTTTAATATGTCTTGCAAATTTTTGCTCTTGTCTTCTCACCACTGAGATAGTTTGCTCCGATTCATTAAGTTAATGAGTGGATCGGTGGTTATTTATGGATTTATTGAAGGGAGAACATCAGCAATCTACTGTGACTCTTTATTTTGGCTTGTTCTTTCTCTTTTTTTTTTTTTTTTTTTTTTTTTTACATTTTCTTATTTCAGAATAGTCCTAAAAAATCTCCATCATCGTTTGCTCCATTATGATATTTTTTGTAGTCCTACAAGACCTCTTCAGTCACTGGTATCTTGAGGTTTGACTAACTATTGTCCTTGGAAGATTACAGATGGTGAGAGAGAAAAGGGAAAAGGAGGAAATGACTGTTCATAGCATACCAGAAATCTAAGTAATTGAAAATATCTCCATAGATTTCCTTGGTCACTTGTTCAACAGAATTTTAATATTTTCTGGTAATTATAAAGAGAAAACTGCTATTGTACTCAGAATCTCTGACCAACTGTTTATCTTGACTGTAATTTCCCTTCTCTGCTTTTGTGAATATTTATCAGATAAACATTATGATAAACAGTTTGTGCAACACTCTCAGCTACTGACGGCTTGCTTGGGCGTAATTGATTGCAAGTTGAACTGTGTGTTATGAGCCAAAGGTGAGCCTTCTAATAGGGTCAAGGTCAATGGCATTACCATAGGCAAAGGTTGCTGTTAGTTGAATGAACCACTAAACAAAATGGTGTGATGTCATCCAGCATCACTGATAAACCTGTATTCAGACTTATATAATAGCCACTGGTAACTTTTCTACTTTGCTTCTTCCTTTTTTTTTTTTTTTAAAGCAAGCAATAGGTAGTTTCCCGGGGTTAATGATATGCATTAGAATGCACTAAAACCAAAAGATCAATTGAAAATTTAATCTGGAGTTTCCTAAATTGATGCCATGTTGTACAGACAGTCTCTGAGAGCTTTGTGTTGCAATTCACACATAGAGGTCTCTAACTCAAATATCTTTGGAAAATTATTTGGATCCATAGTTCAAAACCAATACCCAAATGCTGACATGATTCAGTTCTGTTAGTAAGAAAGACCAAAGACAAAATGGGAACTGAATTACCTAGCCAATTATGCCGTATTTTAATTTATTGCTCACAGATTCCCCAGGTGTATGGCAACTGTTAGTGCTATTGCTGGATTTCGTCTGAAGAAAAACATATTCCAGGCTTACCAAACTGCCTCCTTACGTGCCCTGTATGTAGAAGTATATCTGTTGTTACACCTCTAGGGAGCTTTTTACTTGCTGGAAAACAGGCTATGTGGCATTTATTTCACAGTATCAGAAAAAGAGAGGTTTTCTGCTACAATGATCAGTTTTCAGTTTAAAACTTTTACTTAATCTTCCCTAGAAACAAATATTGAGTCTCTAGATAACTATGACAGCAAGCAAGCCAGATGTGGACATCAGTTTGTTGCTAATTTTTCAGAAAATACTTAGTTTAATGAAAATTCTTTAGTCAGAATCCTATTAGACAAATATTCTGGACAATTTACTCTGTGGGATGGACAATGTCTCTCCCATATCCAATCCTGAAATCTCACCATGCTTAGTATTTTTCAGCTTTCACTGAAGAAAAAAGCCATGCTTTTTCAAAGTATAAACGTACAGGAGAAAGAATCTCCTATGATAATTATGCATTTAATTACAACTGGAAACTTTAAAAATTTGTAAAGTAAATTTTTTGTCTAGCAGGAAAATTACAAGTGACATTCTCATATGCATTATATTAGTTCTTATTGTTTTATTGTTAATAGTTGGATTAAACAAGCAATGGTAACGACTACAAAGCAATATGCTGCATTCAAGGAAAAGAGAAAACTATTTTGCCAAAGCTGGTAGGAGGGGAATTTCCCTTGTCAAATTAAATCTGCTTTACTGGTAAAGAAAGGCTGAAAAGCTGCGTGATTTCTGGAGAGGAAAGTCTACATTTCTCTTGACGAAAGCCTTAAACTTGCAAAGTTCCTGCACCCATTTTGTCAGTCCATCTTTGTGGCGGTGTCTGCTGTCAAGCTGAGAACTGACTTCAGGAATCCTGAGTCACAAGCCACGGCCCAAGCAGTTAGCTATCCTTCCTATCTTTTACTCCTGAAAAACTTAGGAACAACTTTGACACACATGCATAAAAGCTTCTGAGGGCAGACATTCCAATGCAAAGCCCAGTCCCCTGTAGACCACAAAACCCTGTCCCTCCCCATGTGCTCATCAACAAGTACTGCAGTTGTTTACCATGTGTCTATCGAAAACTTGTTCTGAACAGATTTAGGTTGTTGTTTGAGCTTGCAATGCATTAAAATGTATATCCATATATCATTACAGAAGATCAGAGAGAGGAAGGCTGTGACAGAGAAAATTAGCTAAATTCAAATAAATCTTCATCAGTCACAAAGAATGGCTGAGTGCCGGACTAGTGTATGAAGTTTCCATGGACCACAGTCAAAAGTAAATGCCACACTGTACACTTCTTTCTGGCCTATGAAGTACTGCAGTATGTTGAGTAAAATGTCTTATTCTTTACACAGAATGCAGTTAGTATGATTCCTTAAAAAGTCTATTCTCAGCAGACTTAAATTTTGTATTTCTAAAGATAGATATAATTGTCACTTGACAGACTATAGTTTGAAGTCAAAATTATTTCAGCTATTTTTGCTGCAGAGACGACAGTAAGCCTTAAAAACCCAATAACCCAGGAATGAAGGAGTCTTGAGCACTGGCTATCAAAACCTAATGATAGGTGTTTCAGCCATGCTGCTTTGGAGACCTGTCTCACCACTTCTTGTTATTGTGTGGGTAGCGCTCTTTAAATTTACAATTTGTCTGCATTAGTAAATAAAACATTCTATTGAGTTGTTACTACATGCCTTGTGTATGAAAGGTATATGGCCATTTCTCTCCACACCATAATTATTTGTTACTTCACAGGAGTTTGTTTTGTTTCATAAAGACTTAAACTGAAAACTTACGCTGCTTGTAAAAAGTTGATTGTTATGAACCATTGTATATTTCATTTAAGAGCTCATTAATATAGGATTACTACATCCATTGTTTCCTTCTGTTCCCCTAGTGATACTACAAATACATACTTTGGAAAGATGGGTTTCAAATCAGCATGGGTGAACGTCATCCTGGAGCAACTAACTTGCATATTTGGTGTAGAAGATTTACCTTAAAAAAGGCGGTTAAGATGAGCGATTAAAATCAAACTTAGCTTTCAAGAAAAAATTGCACCCATTTGTCTGATTTCTTAAAGAGAAAAAAAGTCGACTGACTCCTTGCCAACAGTGTTACACAGCAAAAAGGCCCTTTACCTTCACTAGTCATTCTAAGATCTACCACAGTACAAGTTAGAGGAGAACACAGGAAAATGTCAGAACATCAAAAATAATGTAATGAGTATAACTTTTCCCTTAAGGTTTTTCTCTAACCTTTCATTCAACCTAGCTCATATTTTGAAGTTTGGTTTCTGTTACAGTGGGTAGCTCTTCCCCTATTCCTGGCATAGCAGCTATTCAAGAGTGGGGCAGACAATGATCACGGGCTGTCACATATCTGTGGTTCTGGCTTTGGTGGGTAAAGTTTAAATTTATCAAGAATACCACTCCTAGATGTCTGATCTCCAGAGATTTGTTTTTCAGCAACCAGGACTTCTGTAATCAAGCCACACCTTTTGGAATAGCCACACACTTGTCACAGCAAGGTGGGAGAGGGCAGATCTAATCTTACTCACTCATAGCTTTGATGATAAGGTAGTTGCTAGGAAATGAGACTTAGCTACACAATGTGAACATCACTGTATTAATTTCCAGAATGTAGAAAAGTTGTAATGAAATATCTACCTTTCTGAATAGTGAATATTGATTGTTTCCAGAAAGCATGTACAGATATCAAAAGGGGCTTTTCTACCACTGAGACAGGAAAGGAAGATTGCCATAGGAATAGCCTGGAGGCAAAGAAGAAACTTTTGAGGTGCAACCACCATTAAAAATGGTATAACAACGTTCTAGGCTGCATGGAAAGAGCAGCAATAACTAAATATTTTAAGAAATTGAAACTTTTGTCCTGGTGAAAAAGGAAAAACTGTATAATATGAAAGCAGTTCTCCTCTGAAGATCAGAATTTTGGGTGCTGGGCTGATGACCTTTGAAAATGTGCCCCTTTCTTTGGCTAAAGAGCAGCAAGCTAAAGAATGGTAAGTGGAAATCCCATTTCCTAGTAAGAACTGGCCATGTTGCTGCTGGATCCTCGATTCATGGCCCAGTTATACACTCTGTCCCTGTGTTTAGCTATCACGGTCCTCATGCTTTATCAGTGAAAAGGAATTCTCTCTCCCCCACAGTATTCTTTCCAAAGATGGTCAACTATGAAATAAAAGATGTGCTGCAGAGACGACACTTCTGTATTAAAATAATTAATTCCAAAGACTGACAGGGTTGATTCAAATCAGGCGTGTTAAAAAACCAAACAAACTGAGAAATACCTCCTTTGTGAATAAACAAAAATAGCAAGAATTTTTGTTGAGTTACTATGGTTAAATCTCAAATACCTGAAAAATAAAAAATAGGGAAAGTTTCCCTTCCAAATCCTGTTCTGATCAAGTTTTTCTTCCATTCCTATTTACATAGTTTTTGAGCATATTTTGTATCTGAAATGAAGCTCTCATTGACCTTAAAGGAACCCTAGAATATTTCCTACAGTGTCCACAATCAGGCCACAATTTGCTTACTGTGTTATTTCTGCTCCTCATGTCCAGACAAATGTGTTTCTGATCCATTTTCCCAAGACCTTTCTTTGCAGGAGATGTGGATATTCTGTGCCTTTTTTTTTCTGCCATCTGAGCCATCTGCTTATGGCAGAAGAGA
Source organism: Pterocles gutturalis (assembly GCF_000699245.1). NCBI lineage: Eukaryota > Metazoa > Chordata > Aves > Pterocliformes > Pteroclidae > Pterocles > Pterocles gutturalis. The sequence continues at coordinate 19,653 of NW_010116719.1, forward strand.
GAAGATGAGAAGGGAAGTCCAATATCAGAGGTGAAAGAGATTAAAATGCAAATAAATGACAGTACATTTTAAGACTGCTATGGCAGTTTGTATTTGACAAAAAGGGAGCATGGCAGGTTTTCCGCTGTTACTGCGACAGGTCACTGTTTCTAATCTCAGGGTCATGTCCAAGTTCTCTCTTTCATAATTGCTTGGGCTGACATCTATTTTGACCTTTTTTCATTCTGGCCTTGCTGAATGAGGGAAGTCACAGAACCATAAAGAGGCAAAAGTTCCATAAAACATGATAGTGATTATGAAATGGGACTCCTACCCCTCTGGCCTTTGGTATAAATGTATATATAATGTGCCATGATATTTTAACCCTTGAAAGTTGCTAAAGTACACATATTTGACCTGTTTTGGTACAATTTGAGAGCTACTTTTACACCACCTTCAGTGTTATTTATGATGTACTATGCAATATATACTTATTTATAGATTCTCCCCATTTTAGCAAGGATCTATTAATGACTAATTAGCCATATGTGCTATGAATTGATAGTAATTACAACGAATATGATTTCATACAATTATTCCCTCTGCTATTCTGAACAGACACAATATCTGCCTTGTGCGATAAAAATCTGCCCATTTCATTTGACTCTTCAGAAACATTAGATTAAGGTCTACAGCTTTCTGCAAAACATCTATGAAGCTGGAAGCTGTAGAAAATTACACTGACCAAGATGCACAAAGAACAACTGAATCTCAGCTAGGACAGTTAGGATGCATAAGTTCTCTTTGATTACCAGCTACACAGTGCTGGCTAGTTTCTTATTCACACTGTATTTGACTCAGTTAAATATCAAGCTGATGACAAGTGACTGAAAAGCGACTGTCCATCGTCCTTTGGAAAGGAATATCTACAAAACTGGTTCTTAACAAAAATATTTTCAACATATATCTATCCAGTAATTTGAAGATTACATTTAAGTAAGTACATTATTCTATAGTCTTACCCAAGGAACCCTCTGGAAGTAATTTATTACTACTGGTAATAATCACTAGAAAATATAAAGACATCTAAAGCACAAATATTCCACTCATTACAGAGCCACCTGAATCATGGAAACTCCCTTTTCTGCTGTGTGTTTTGCTATTAATACTATTTTCTTTTAAGATGACCTGGGCTAGGGCTGCAGCTGTACAGCTCAGATCTAAAATCTGCTCAAATATCAGTACAGGAGCAGGTGTGTGCCGGGCAGCCTTTGCTCCATTCAGTAATGGAAGATTTTGTCATGCCAGAAAGGGCCAAGGGTTTGATAACTAGGTACTACAGAGCAGGAGGAGGATGTGCTTTCTCCATTGGAGGGGAGAGCACGAATTCAGGGCAAGGTCGTGATTATCTGGTGACTAAAAGAACATGGTGAAGGGCTGTTCATGTGCCAGGGATGGTGACAAAGCAGATGGTAGGGTGTGACCATGACACTGTCACTGGGAAGGAAGCCCAAAGGGAAACAGAGGTGATGCAGTAGGGATTTCAAGGAGGAAATCAGCATATCCTCTCACCTGGCTAAGCACAGTGGAAGGGTTTTCGGCACTGTTTCGTGCAGCTTCTCATATTGCAGACATGTAAGGTTGAGCAAGATGAATCTCAACATTACAGAAGTAGCTCAGCACCTGAAGAAATCTTCAATTTAGAGATGTGTTTAGCTTCTCAGGGCTTTATCTATAGCCCATTTTGCTCTGGTATTATTTTCTCTCATCTCTCTTTTGCTCTCTCTCTCTTGCTAATATATTTGTAGGAAATAGCATTATTATACTCCAGAAAATAATTTCATATCATAGACAACTTCAAACACAGCAAAACCAACAGTGAATTAAATGTTTTACAATAGTAGAGTCACCTAGGAAATGTGTGCAAAGTCTGAAGTTGTCCAGCAGACAAATAATATCCTTTATAATAAATATAGTGCATAATCAATCACCATAAATGAGAAATTAAAAGTATTATCTACTCAAAACCCCCTCCTACCAGTATGGTCTTTCTCAGACCATGGATAGAACTTCTTGGGAGGTGTAACTGCTGGAATGAAGTCTGCAAGATCTGCCAGCACATCAGATGCTGACACAAAATAAACTGATGTAGTTCTCTTATAATAAAACAAGGCACCCTTGATGTTTTGCAGCCAGGAAGAGCCTTGCCCCAACTCTGGTAATATCCTTGCCTGCCTATAGAGCAAAATACACCTCTCTCTCTGTGCTGGGAGCCAACATAGTAATGATACCTTGTTTCTTGGTGTATACATAAAAATACCATACTTTTTTCTTTCAATCTTACTATTAAATAAATAAATAGTCAGAGGTTTGTAATTTTTTAACTAGTTCTCAGCTTCATTCTGTGGAAGAGTTCACTGTCCTAAGACCATAGGAGTGCAGTCAGCACACTGCACAGATTATTATGCAAAGCCTACTGCATACATCATTTCATTAGCTTTTAGTAAGGGTGTATGTGGAAGCCAAGTGATTTTTTTCCTTATTCAGAGTGGCAATGGGATACGTTAGTACAATGATCTATAGATTATACATGTAGTGTTGTTTAATGTCCTAGCCATATTTTTCACTCAGGAGAATTTGGAAAGAGTCATGAAGGGAACACTGGAAATACCTGATTTTTAAAGAACATGATCCCAAAACATCAGCAAAATAGGGGAGCAAGATCTTGAAAAAATAGTTGGTTTGCCTTGAAACTATAGCATGGAAATATAACTTCATAGTTCCATATAACTGTAGTTAATTCATGTGATATTCTCTAAGGTTAAATAGAACTCTGAATGGGAACAAAACATGTAACAACGTGAGATACTCAGCACCTAAGCTGTATTTCACAGAAAAATCTTGCCTTCCCGAGAGGTCAATCTTAAACCTCCAAAACAGTTCAGTGATCAGGGAATAATTCTAATGTTACAATGATTTTCACAGTTTAGTTACATTTTATCAGATATATCTTTTTTCTTTTGTTCAAGTCATGTAATTAAGCACCATTAGGTACATTTTTTGAGATTTGATTAAGTCATCTAAGTTAATATTGAAAATAAGATGAATTGCTTTTCATGATTAAAATGTCAGACCCTGGCAAGCTCTGGGAACAGACCTCCTGAAAATACATTGCTCCTCTGTGAGATCATATGAAACAACGTAAGGACATTAGTGGAGTTTCCATGCAAACATACCAGGACTTTAAGATTACAAGTAATATCCACTATTTTTATAGACTATACAATACTTTTCACAGTGCAGCTGCATCCTGAAAGTTACTTGCAAATAGTCCTTGCTTGCATAAATAGCCCCACCTGATTCTCTTTAACAGAGATGCAGTGGTGCTTTCCCAGGCGACAAACCTCACTGATCCACGCAAGTGGTATTTTGCTAGGGTGAGACCGTAGACTTTGCGAAAAAAGAATAACATATGTTCGAAAGATGAGTAGGTTTCAGTACAAAGAATTCAAATCTAACTCAACTTTGCAGGACAGAAATAAGCACAGCTGGTTTTACACTCCATCCCTCTGGTTAGTGTTTAAAACAAATGAGCGCTGAAAACAAGAAGAAAAAGTAATTCAGAGGGTGTCTTAGAGCTCTGTCAATGCAAACTCTGTTCTTGCTTTCTTTCTACTCTTCCCAACCCACACATCAAAAAAGGAATTTCAATTCTGTCTGGCATGTCATTAACTGACAGGTTTTATGACATTTGGTGAGGGCAAAAAACAGATGCCAGAAAGGCTGGTTGAAGCCATTTTTTATTGTTGATAGCCATTCTTTGATTAAAAGTAGCAATCCCTGAAGAAGATGGACAGGAAAAATTTCCTCATTTAGTCTTCATTGCAAGGCTAGCTCTGGTGATTAGCTCTAGATGTTGGGCAGCAGGTTCACCAGTGTGGCTGTATAAAGCTGTATGAGCGTACTGCCTTCCACTGGGATGCAGAGCAAGCCTGGCGGGGAACTCTAGCTTTTATGGGGTAGGCTCCACCTTCTGTTCAGCAGTACAGTGAGGCTCGACATCATTTTTTCAGAGGACTGCAGGAGAACTTGTTGGCTTCTGTGGAGCATGAAAGGAACTGTGGGAAAGCGGTAGAGGACCTTCATCAGACAAAAGGATTAGCCTGTTTCTCTGTGGTAAAGCAGGTGGCTGCCAGCTGATGTATGTGCAGCATTTGTACTCTTAATTTTTATTGCATCTAGCCAGCCAGCTAACTCAAGTGTGAACACCAAGATATTAAAGTGAATTAAGAGCCTGCATCTCAACTCTCCACTTAAGACTGATGAACATCCAGGAGAATGAACATTCATATCAACTGTACTGTTCCTAAAATGGAAGTACATATTGGGGGAACATATTGAAACACTTCATTGCAAGCAAGTAATCCCAGATGAAAACAAAAAATCAGGTGAAAGAGACATGATATCTCAGCAAGCAACTAAGAGAAAGAAGCATTTCTTAATCAATGAGGTGTTTACTTTTAATGGAAGAAAACAATGCCTAACACTGGAATCATACTAAAATGACAAGTGATTCCAGTGACATCTGTCCATAAACAGTAGGATATCATGCTTTTATTGACATAGGTACCCCCAACTCTAACCCCCATAAATGTCACAGGGAGAAGAGAATTGAGCTCATCAGGATCTATGTCTTCATGCATTCTCTGCAGGACTTTAAAAGCCTACTGTGCCAACTCACTCACCAGGAAATATTTACACAAATTTTATATGCCAAGAAAGTTGAGGCCCTGTCTTGACACAAAGGCTTCCATAGGTGTGGAGAATGGAAAATCCGTACAACTTTACCTCAGCCCTGCTGTAGCCATACAATATGGTATACAGTATTTACTTACCCCGAGTGTTCCAGGAGCCATAGGATAGACGATACCCACTTCACAGTAAAGTCATATTAGTCTTAGTGTCACTGTTCAGTGAATAGCTGCAGGCATTATTTACTGAATGTTATTCTTGATCTGCTATGTATTCTGAATGATTCATTTCCTCATAGTCCTACCCATACAGTATCCAGCTGTATCACAAATACTGACCTGCCATTGCAAAGGGAGGTGAATGGGAGGTAACGATACTCATTCACGCGCTTATCCAGTTATCCAGACTGAGGGGCACTGACTCTTGATTTCACAGCATACTACAATTGTTTTCCCTCTTTTATAGTCATGCCCGGCTTGGACTTCAGGTACACTTGTGCATGCTCACTATTTTTACAAGTTAGATCTCAAGGTCCTGTTTTGGATTTCAAGAAAGTGAATGAAAAAGTAGAAAAAACTGCTTTTAAAATAGATTTCCTATTACATTTCCTCATGAGAATTTTGTGGAAGATGCAAAAATCAAGGTAATTTGTCCAAGAAAGCATTTCCCTCCAGGTTAACATTCCTTCCTTGTCTTGCCAGTCTATGCTTCAGTTACTGCACGTTTTTAATTCTGAAAACAAAAGAACCAAAGGTTCATTCAAAGCCACTTTTATTTTCCCACCTCCTTTCTTCCTTCTCTAAAGTAATTTCATATTTTCCATCTGATGCAGTTCCTGCAGCAAAAGCCTTGGTGTCCCAGACTGACACCTTCTCAAGCACACTGTCACACTGACACCTGCATTGATTCTATGATTGTCCAGACACAGAAAGGGGCTGAGAGGGGACAGAATATGCTTAGTCAGTCAATATCAATGACACATTTTTCAAAACCTTGATCAAGAATGTTCCATGCCAGCAATATAGAAGATGTTCTTGTGCATAAAACAAATAGCCCGATTTTAGTTTCTTTTTGAGTCTTCATAATCAGAAACAGGTTTATAGTTTTGAAAAGTTAAAACCATGTGAAAATAGGTCTTATAACTAAGAAATTGCAAGCAGCCCATGCTACTGTAACAGAACCAAACAGCCTTCCTATGTGTTAAAAAAGCTCTTTTCAAAAGGGCAGTTGAGGGATTGGAGAATCTGTTCTGAGTGGAAAACCCATGCTCTTTAGGTAGTCACCCACCATTTTCTCTGTCTCATGGAGTTTGCCCTTCCCGGGGAACAGCATAAAATTTCTTCTGCTGACTGGAGGGAGCCCAGGAAGAGATGAGAAACACTGAGTCTATGGAGTCATAGAAACTCTTCCATGTGTTCTTGTACAGGTCATAAAATATATGCAGGACTGCAGTCCTTTATTCAGATAAACTCAGCAGTTGCCTCACATCTTTCAGGAGCACCACTTACGCAAAAGGCCCCAGGATAACATGGGGTCATGGCTGTCTACTTATCTTCAACATGGCCTTAAGATACAAATATTTTGTAATAAAAACCAGCTGGAATCAGCTATAAATAATAACATCCAGCAAAAGCTGTCTATACTCTCATGCACTGGTATTCTGATAATGCTGAAGTAAATGAGATATCTACAATCGGCGTAAGCGGACTATAACTCTAGCTAGTCAGCTTCCACTTACAATGAAACTGTAACAAAAAAGAAACTAGATGAAAAGGAAGTCTACTGTGCTCCTGACAGGTACTATAGCGGAGGTACCATCATTATGGACAGAGGTTCATTTGAAGCCAGTTTCCTTTTTTTTTTTTACAGATGTCACACATCAAAATGAGAAAGAAGTGGTTTTGCCACTGGCTTTTGTTGTAATTTTCTTCTTTGAAAAAAACATAACTAACCACCTCAAGGTACATTTCTGTCTTTCTATCCATACAGAACTCTCTGCAGCCAGAATGTTGCATTATTTTTTATGACCATTTTGCTTAAATTAAGAGGTGATGAACTATTAGGAATATTTTCAAAAAGTATCATAAAACTGGTATTGTCAGTGCCATGATGTTGCATTCTAAATTTTAACGTGACAGTGATTACAGAAATATCTGAAACACAAGTAAAGAAGTGACTTGGGACCTGCAATCAACTGTAAATTTGTTTGTACTGACAGCACTCAGCCATAATCTCACAGCTCCCACTGTAGAGATTCCTAAATGGGACAGGAATTGTTCTACCCAAGGTCTGTCTCTAAACAGCTGAACAAAAAAACCATAATCCTAGTGCTTCTAAAATGCTTTTAAAAGCAGAGGTTGCATAGGAGGTAAAGGGAAATGTAGCCCTTATTGCTGTGGTATAGTCCATTTTCTTGATTTTTCTGATATTAGTTATGCTATTTCTGATCATAACTAATCTTGTTAAAAATTATCCTGTCTATCTCTCTGAAATAGTTGGGTCTTCATCTGCTTTCTGTATCCTACATATTCAAGTTACTAATTCATTTATATCAGTGTAGATTACTGCAAGCATAGCCATACAAAAAGACCATGTTTACAGGGCAGAATTTCACACCCTTTTTTTCATGGGTCACTGCAGAATTAGCTCTGCAGGTATGCCAGGCTGAAACGGTGCATCTGTAAGCCCAGAAGTAAGATCTTTGAAACCATATACTGGAATTAGAAATTCAAAGCACAACTGAAGAAGAAATTAACTTAAATCCAGACACTTAAATCACTCAGATATTTCAGAAATTTTTATGCAAAATCTCACTTTTAAAAAAGTATAATCTAAGAAGCGTGTTTATGAGTGACGGATTCCTATGTTAATATCTAAAATAAATTAACATTATCTCATATAAGTGTACAACCAGTCAGTCATTATGAACCTCTGCAAGAATACCATGCAATGGAAAGGATTTTCTTTTTTCATTTTCTTCTTTCCCCACTCAAAACCAAATAAAAAAAACCCATTCACTTAAGAAGCGATTGTCTGTAGACCTTTGAAGCCAAGGAGGGTGACAGCAAGGGCAAGAGGCTTATTTCAAGGGTCACATTTCATTTGCATAAGCAAGTAACCATAGGGCACTGTGGAATGTCTGTAAATGGATTTCATTACAGAAATTCAGCTTAAAGGGACTATAAATAATCCTCTGACAAACATTGTATATTGCTTCAAGTTCTTCTGTAATAAAAATATTTTAGTAACACAACAATCTGTGAAAGCAGGAAATGAAACAGGAGGAGCTGCACATCTTCCCCTTTTCTCTCTCAGGGCAACATTATATTGTAATATGTTTTAGAGGAAAAAAACGTGATATTCATATTATTTTAGCAAAGTAATCCTACAAAAACAAGGTTATATAATTCCATATGGCTGAGACGGGGTGGCTAAACAAATAGCCAGATCTTTCCTAGCTCTTCTCCCCTGGAGATCATCTGTCCAGCAGGACAGGTGTGCAGGCTGCACGGTATTCTGCCCAAAGGAACTTCTCCAAATATACTTGAGTGTGTAAATCTTCTTGGATGAATTTCAGTGGAGAAGCCATTTAAAGTACACATTTTAATGGGCTGACCTTTTTTGACCATATGAAGAAACGATGACTGTCTAAGGCCCCAGTTCAGCCAAAGCATTTAAGCAAGTCTCTAATTTGGTGCACACTTAACTCCTGTTTACTTCAGTAGGACCTAGCTATGGGGTCAAAAGCTTTCCTAAATGGGGAGGGCTGTACTCACAAATTTTAGAGTTAGTGCATATTTAATGATTTGATGCATTAGTCCCCAGCACTCTGGGGTGTTCTAAGCTAGATGCATCTGGATGGACAGCAGACTACTCATCAAATTTCACTTTATGCACTGAACTTCTGTGAGGGCCAGAAAGTCCCTGGAGCTTTTTGCAGTTTTCTTATGTGTAGAAATACATCCACTGCAGTATCCCCTTAAAGAGAGTTGGCTTGCCATCTTCAGAGAGGAGTTTGGGATATTATCTCATCACGACTTCATCTCCCTTGGGGTACTAGCAAGGAACAGCCCTATTCTGAAGGGCATGGCAACTCTTCTCTGCACCACCAGTCATCTCTGCAGGAGAGTTTTGGCAGTGCCCTAGTTTAGTAGGAAAGGTCTCACCAAGAAGTCTGCCTCTATTGTCTGTAATAATAGACCCATAAAGAAAAGAAAAAATGGAGAGACACTTCTCCAAAATGAGGGAAAAAGTGGGTCTTTAAAGAAGTAATTTAATTTCTGTTTACGTTAGTTTTTGTTTCATCTTGTTTACCTTTCTAATAGCTACCATTATTCTTCCACTGGCATTCCTGTTTTCTCTGGAATAGATGTGCTCACAGTGGAAAATCCAATTGAATCAGAGCATGTAACGAGAAAATGTAATCCATCGTTATTAAAAAAGACAGCTTACCTTTATCTGGGTGTTAAATAGTACAAATCCATGAGAGTCAGTGAATGTTTTGAAGTAAAAACGAAGGGCATTATGAAGGCTGAAGTGGATTTGTCACTGAATTATATGCATTACCTCAGAAATGGCCTAATATATGGTTGGGGAAACTATGTGGTTAGGGGTGGGAGAAGAGAAAATAAGTCCATTTGCTTGTTTTCCACATTTCCAAATACACTGAATTACATTTTAAATATCAGAGTATTTTGTGGAAAATTGTGAGATGAAAAGAAAGGTTGTCCCTGAACAGAAATCACACTTGTTTCACTGCTTATGCCTGAATGCTGCTTCTGACTATCTGTGTCTCAGGAAATGTGACCCAACTTGCTGTGTGTGACGCTAGGCAGCACCGTCATGGGTACCAGCACAGAATGGCGAGTGCAGCAAGACAGTCCCTGTCCCCAGCTCTGCAGACAACTTGGTCAAGTCACTTAACCTTCTTCTGCTGTCTCACCATTAAGAAGGTATGAGTCACTCATCTTTATGACACACTTCAAGGACTACATGCCACAAGAAAGCCACAGGGATGCTGCACGACTGTAGTACTTTCTGCATTTGTCATTCTGAAGCAACTGTTGCCATTGACAGTGGAATAGACTTACTGCACCTCTGAAAATAAAAATCTAGCATACTTCATTCCTAGGCTGAGGCTGTTTGTACTAGAAGAGTGTGAAGCACTTGTTACAAACTCTGAAAAGAAAGCAAAGTGACTTTACTGGAAGATTTATTTAGAGAGGGCTCAAGCTACAAGGCTTGAATGCTTGCGTTGCAGGCAGGTGCTCTGAGATAGGGTTTTGCTTCAGTCCACAGTTGATGCAGAACTGGAGCTGGACTTCAGGTGGAGTTAGGCAGCATTTGTGAACTTTGCCAGTTCTGAATGACAGAAGAAATTTCCACAAAAGTCCTTGGGTTATAGGTCCAATATTCAGAAATGTTTCCTTACTTGATCTATGAGTTCAAAGTAAAAGCTTGCAATCAAGCAAACCTGCCAAACATTCAGTCACATGAAACATACATAAGCATGACAAAACACTTCTGAGAATCCACCATCCTTCTGATGCCACACATGAGCAGTGAATGGCTGCCAGAAAGAACTGCTGAGTAAAGCCCAAACTCAGCCTTGCCTCCTTCCTCACAAATGTCTTCCTTCATTCTGTCCCTGATTGCACCTTTCATTTCAAGCTGGAAAGTTTTTTTAGAGGAAGTGACTTAGGAAGTTTGGGGCAAGATCCTAAACTATTACATCTCCACATTTGTTGGTAAAGTAGTGCTAAATTAAGTGAGGGGATCATCTCACAGAAAGGCAAGATAATGAACATAACCGTGAGAAGCTGGCACTCCTGGATCTTTTTAAGATCTAGGGGTAGGAACATCTGTGTTGCCAAAAGGCAACCTGAACACTTGGCCTTGTTGGACCTGGCACTGCACTTGACACACTGTGATACACCATTAAGTCTCACTCTTTCAACAGCTATTTTCATTTGGTTACTCTTGTCTGTGAATCAGAAAGGGGAAGTGTACATGGCACATGGAACTGGAAATGGAATGGAATAAAGAAAAATGTTTCTGAAGGGGGATGGCAACAGTAAAACTGGGGATCTCTGATTTAGAGAACAGGAAAAATTGAGAAGGGGTGCAGAGCTAGTGTGATCAAAAAAATAATTTTGTTAAAACATGAGCTCATGGACCATTTATAAAAAGAGGGACAGAGTGGTCAATTGTTTGCAATGAATTATTCACCCTGTTCTGTTGGAACACAACGATCCTAGAATGCTAAATTAGGAGTTAATCAGGATGCAATCTCTCACTCCTCCTGTTTGGCATTGCCACTGACCTTACTGTTAGAGAAGCTGTATATGAACACAACACAGAAATAGCAAAGCTTAAGCAGTATGCCAAAATGTTCAGGTTTTAGCTGGCAACATACCTCCTATGAGTACCAATCATCAGCCAAACAATGAACAAAAAACTCTGTAATATTTATAGAAATATGAGGTTTATCAGTAATTATGAACAAAACAAATTCAACAAAGTTAGCAATTCCTCTCCCAGACATTTGGTAGAAATATCAATACACCACAGATGAGTAAATCCATTTACATCTTACTAATGGAAACTAGAAATATATGTAATGAATCTGTAAGGTGAAAATCATCAGAGAGTTCAGCAACTATATAATCTCAGAAATTATCTAGGAGAAAAATAGGATTACGTCATCTTCAAAGGTGACATAGACTCCCATCCACGTTTTGACTTAGTCTAAGAAAAATGAATACATCTCTATATGTGTATTTACTGAGTATTATTGAGAGGGATAAAGTTTGCCTGTACAAATCCCAATCACCTTAAAGATTTGATGTCTTTTCAGACAGGAGTATCACTATGGTTTTACCTGAGTAAAGTTTCTCACTTTAATAGGATCTACCACCATGCATCTGAAGCAAACCAGGTTTAATCAGCCTGGAGAAGAGAAGGCTCTGGGGAGTCCTTGCAGCACCTTCCAGTGCTGGAAGGGGGCTACAGGAGAGATGGGGAGGGACTTTTTAAAAGGGCATGCAGTGACAGGACAAGAGGCAATGGATTTAAATTGTAAGAGGGCAGATTTAGACTAGATATTAGGAAGAAATTCTTTACCGTGAGGGTGGTGAGACACTGGACCAGGTTGCCCAGAGAAGCTGTGGATGCCCCATCCCTGGAGGGGTCCAAGGCCAGGCTGGATGAGGCTTTGGGCAACCTGGGCTAGTGGGAGGTGTCCCTGCCCATGGCAGGGGGTTGGAACTCGATCTCTAAGGTCCTTTCCAGCCTCAACCATTCTATGATTCTATGATTTAATGTCAAGATGTCATTGCTTACCTCTGCTAGTTGGGCTCTAAGTAAAGAAATGCTTTTAATTCTGCTCCTCAAAAATAAAATAGTACCCTTTCAGTCAATTTGTTTATTTTCTCATTTCCAAGCACTCAAAAGCTCTTTGGGAAAGGTGTTGCACAAAAAAACCCCTTTTCAGAAGGGAAAGAAATGTGCTAAAAAAGAAACATGAGACCTCTGTTTGTAAACTTATTTGTGCAAACAGGAAACGGCAACCCAGAAGGTACACAGCAGGCAGTCCCTCAGTCTCCACTATGACATATCTTGCCCAGATCTCACTTTCCCTAAATTGTACTCTCATGTCAAGCCCGCTCTCAGAGAAGAAAGGGGCAAAGTTGCTCACCTCTGCTAATCTTCAGTTCTCATGGCTGGGCTGTTCTGCCAGATTCTGTTTGGATAACTGGCTTCAGCTACTGATTCAGCAGAGGGCTCGCTCTGTTGTGAGAGTATAGTTACATGCTCCCAAATACTCCTGGATTTGGAAAGCAAATAAGCTTTACTCTTTTCTGCTGTCTGCTTGCCCATGTGTCTTTGTGGAGTCAGGTTTTCTGCTTTACAGTCAGTCTCCTGCTGGGTTCTGTAATTGGGCTTCCAGATAAAATAATCTGGAGAGAATAATAGCTTGGGAAGAGTTCCTAACCTTCATTTTAGTGGTGTATCTTAAAACCACTTTTTCCTTTTCAGCTCCTGTGATCAGGGCAAATTATCCTCCATTAGCTCAGATATTGTTCCACCAGCATATACATGTCATACATGAGCAGCAATCATCATTACTAATTATCACCTATAATGCCTTAATTATAAGCAGCAACTCAATTTCTTATTTGGGGGAATAATAGGCCAAAAATATGCTAATTAGAACTAGTTTTTTCCTTTGTCTTCGATGGATGGAAAAGCATCCTATGTAATCAAATCCTCAGCATACACACTGAACAGCATCTATTCACGGCAACTTAGAAGCTGGACCCAAGAGTACCATTTTTTTCTCTCTGTGTTTGAGCATTCTACAGCTGCTTAAATATAATAAGTTAACATCGCATTCATTTAGCTGTCAGCAATTTTAAGAGTATTTTTATATTATCCCTTACAAGGATAGAAAAATTACACTATGTTCTTAAAACATAACTAAATTCATTAGTCAACATAATTTTCTCTTCAATAGCCTTCTCTTAATAGACTTCTTTTACCTATCTACTATACTCTAGAATAAAAATAAAGTAAAAGACTAGCATGAAATACGCAACTCAACATTAAAAAAATACAGTGCACAATCTGCTGCCACTGGAATTTACTATGCTTATATTATTTGGTGCAAAAGGGGAAGCATAAAGAAAAATGTGTGAGAACATCTGCCTACTTGGATTACTTTTACTGCAATTTAATTATCAATTAATAACAGTTTAAAAAACTTGTATTAGCTGTTGACCTTGGTCTCTGCATACTATTAAGGGAGTCAGAATACAAACCTCATAACACTGCAGTTATCAGTTTTATGATAAGGGTATATATAATGCATTCTTTCTATCTGTTAGGTATGAACCTGTTCCATGTAAGCATATCTACTGTGGAGACACCCATTAAAGGACTCATAAGTAGTAAATTAAACCTGACTTCAAAGACAACCCTTCCTCAGACAAATTAGGCTATAGAGATAGAAAAGGGCAGGAGCAATCATTAATCTATTGAAGGCCACCTTCTGAAATGTACTGTTGTTTCTAAGTTCAATGACCATTTCAAGATTAATTGTTCATAATTTTACAATGTGTCTTTATAAATTATGCACTATTAGGTGATAAAATATTGCATGCTGGAATCAATTCTCCTTCATTCTACTGATCCTAGCAAGTCAATTTTTTTAAATTAAAAATGTATATACAGGGTTACTCTGAACTCCTGAAGTTTAGAAGTTAATTTGAATGAAATATTTTTCATAGTGAGGTCCACAAATACGAGTCTCCTGTGAGATATTGCTTGAGTGAACATGAATTACTTTATCAATTTAGTGGAGTCCTTGTCTCATCGTTTGCATTATCACTTAAAGTACTATGAAGTGGGACGAAGCACAATAATTCTGATTGTATACTAGTCCATAGCAGGAGATGAAGAACTAGCATAATGTTGTGAAGAGTGAATTGTCCAACCTCCAAAATTCTGTTTCATGCCAAAGAAAATATGAATTCTAGAATTATGTGAAAGATGAGGTCTTGAATTTATATTCTGAGATAAACTATAATTTCTTCCCAAACAGTTTAATAAAACACTCATCCGCAATAAACTTAAAAAAAAAAATACTGTATTTCATCTTCAAACTTTTCAAAGGATTTTTTCCTCCTTTTTTTTTTTTTTTTTTTTCCTAAATGTAGGTCAGTTTTTTCAAAAAATCCCTGCTTTTACAGGACATATAAATATGAAGATTTCATAAAAATATAATCCTAGAGAAAACTGAGAGATCATTTGTTTATGTATAATGCAGAAAGAGAACATATTTGGCAAAAAAACCAGATCTCCCCACAAACCTGGGAAGGATCATCCGTGAAGGGGGACTGAAGCATCAGGCACACCTCCACCCAAGACATGCAGGTTGTGTGTTACAAAATGGTGACTCGCCCATGAATGCCTAATGTGGGATCTGGAGTCACGATCACCTTCACTCCCCAGATTGATAAGTGCCTGGAGAAACCTCAGTTGTGTCAGCTGATTGGGAAAAGTAGGATGGGAAAAGCCACCATAGAAACAGAAAAGACGAGAACCAGCACTGAAAGATGTCCTTCCTCTCATCTTTATCTGCGAAATTGGTCAGTTACACAATGGGACCATGCGGCCTGTGGAACCTTTTTTTTTACTTTTTTATAAATATAAATTAAAATATATGATATATATGTTAAATATCCAAATATCTATTATACATAATATATTGTAATACATATTTCATATTTCACATTTGTGAATTCTGGTTGCTCAGTAGGATATTAGTTTTGTACACATTTTGGCAAAGCGTTGCTATTTCAGACTTTATTTCTAAATTAAGTGAATTGTTCTGCCTGTGGGTAGTTCAGGCAAAAGGACTGAACTGAAAGCAACAACAAACAGACCCTCACTGCTGAATATTTTATTAATTTATAAGAGATGTTATTTCCAGAAACACAGCCTGCCCACTGATTCACTGAGTAAAAAATAAGACTGATAACTAAGTCTCCACCGATTTTAGGATTTCACAGTGTTCACAGGTGGGATGATGGAACGATGCTGATTTGGGCAGCAGAGCATGTTGCAACCAAACCAAGCTCCTTTGCCCCAAAGTTCATATTATAACCACTAAGCTAAAAGCTTGAGGCAGTACCAATGCTGGCATATTTGTTTACCTGATCCAAAGATGACAATGCAATACGAAAAAACCCTACCTTTGAAAATACAAACAGCCCCCAAAAACTCCTATGAATTAAATACTTAGCATAAGTGTCTTCCTAACTTTGACTTAAGTGAGTTTAACTTTTCTAAAAACAATTAAATTAAAATATCAGTATACATACCTAACTGCTCATACAAAATTTTTGGAAATCTTTGATTTAAATTAAACCTGAATTGTATTAAACTTTGCATGAAAGATGGAGAGACAAGAACGAAATGAAAATATATCTCTTCCCAGCCTCATGAACTAGGTTAATTTGTACTTCTGGTACATCCCTAAGCGCTTGATGGCCTACCAAGCGCTTCCTTTTCAATTCCATTTGGTATTTTGAGTGTACTGTATTTATTGACAAAACCCCCTCCAGAGATAGGCAGTTCTATCAAACTTGCCACACATCTGTTGGATTTTTGTTTATGTATTGAAATGTAATTGGGCAACTGGAGAAAAGTGGATTTGTGAGGTGTTATTTTCCTAAAGATTACATTTAATAATGTTGGTGTACCCTCCATAATTTATTTGATTAATAATATTTGATCTAAACCCAAATTATGACTTCCCACATATATGACATAACTAATGAACTGTGAAAGGAAAGCTGTTCAGATGGTCACCAATAACCAGTGCTTAGTTAATCCTTTAAATAAACCGGAGCTCACAATGTGTCCCTTTGAAGTCATAAATAATGTATATTTTTCTTTTGACTTTTAATAAGCCAGTGGAGTTCATCTCACAGTCTCCAAACACATATATTTTATTATGGGCCTCTGCAGTTTACTTTAATTAGTGTGTCTGAGTGCTTTGGGAGACTTAGCCCTACTGAAAACAAACAGAGTCTTGCCATCTATAAAACATTAGCTCCCTTTGGTTTATCCTGATACAGCCGAGGCTCAGTGAGAAACACATGGTGTAAGTAAACACTCATAATTGCATTAGAATTCCCGGGTGTATTGGTAATTCAAACCCTGTTTCATGATATTGTTAGAGCAGTTAGAGCAGGTTTACCAATCTCCTTGTCTTCTGGGATTTCATGAAATTCCATTCGGAGAGAACTTTAAATGACAAATCTAATAGAAACAGCAACAGACAAAACAAGCGACAGAGGCTCTGCAAAGGAAGCATACTGCTAAAAAACCCCTTGGTGTAAGTGTGTTTTGTCATGTCTCTGAAATTTCTCATTCCTCTAAGCTGCATCCTGATGTGTTAATTTTTGTGTAGGGTGGGTATGCCTGTGCCTTCTCCCACTGTCCCCTGCAGAACTTTTTGTCCAATCTGTCAAACAACCTGATATTCCTATTTCTCAGCTAATTTCCCCATAAAATGATGCAGTCAGCTCCAAAACGAAACATATAACCCAAAATGAATACTATGGTTTTAGCAGTACGTTGAATGCTAACAGATCCATGCCACTATTTTACATAGTAATTATCAGTGCAAACAGAACACTATCAGTAAAGCCCAAGCTATATCCATTGAAGGCCTGAGCTCAGAGAGAGATGAAGGCAAGTGGCTGGAGCCAAGCTTCTTGCACTGTCCCCTGGGGTTACCTGCAAACCACAGCAATGAGCTCTGCCAGACCAGTCTTGCTGGGACCCCACGCTGCCACAGTAGCCGTGGGTTCCCCTCCTGCGCTGTGGAGCCCTGGAGCTGTTTCAGACATCATAAATTGAAGATGTGAACAAGAATTCACTGCTCATTTTCCCTCTAGAAATGCTAAGCCTCTTGTTAGCTGCAGCCTACATATGCAGAGCACAAGTTTGGAAGATTTACAACTGTATTTTAATGGTGACATTTTGCTCACCCTGCTGCCCTGTCAGCAGGGAAACGTGCAAATGGGTCTTTCAACCATGTTTCTGCCTCTGGAAAATCAAGATCTGAAGATCATCAGTTCCACCACCACAGTATACTGTTGGTCTAAACAACAATCTCTTCTGTGGAGAATTGGGTGATCCATCCCAAAACCCACACCAGTTCCACGTATGAGTTGTGCTAAGTGACCATGGTGGGATGAATCCAGCTTGTTCTTAAACACCAATTAAACTTACATAAATATACAGCCTCTGATGCTGAGACTCTAGCAAAGCTGCAGTACTAATAAGGTTTGCTGAAGCTATAATTCTAAACCCCTCTGCATGGAATACTTCCTCTTTATTATAATCATCTACAGAAGTCATGGTGAAATTAAAAAATGATAAACCAAACCCCAGTTTGTCAAAACACACCATACTTATAATATTGAATAATTGGAGTTACAAGTAAATATATACAGTGTTGATAAAATCGAATTATCAGACAAAGCATAATTGGGGTTTATTTAAACTGTGATTGACTCCATTCATCTGTTATTCCAGTGGATATATAAAGATAAATTACTTTCTCGGAAATTGAGACACAACCTTTTTTTTTTTTTTTAAAGATATTTTTCTTATCAGGTTTTCATTAGCCAGGGCAACCTGCTTTATGTGTTTGTACAATTTAAGTAGGCTCTTAGTCTGTTTGTTAATACATCATGTTTATTTAAAACTCCTGAAGGAAGTTATTAATCTGTCAAAACTTTAAAGATTTAAAGCTGATAAATAAATGAACAATGCTAAATAATTCTTTGTGTTGTCTACAAAAACACAAAACAAGACATACTGTTCTTCTCTAGAAGGTGAAGCCTGGATTGCTTTGAGATTACTCACTATTTGCCTACACTGCCCAGCTGCCGAAGCCTGCGCTGGCTGATAAGTACACCCACTGGCTTAAACAAAGTGCCCTTCTGACTAGAAAGGTTGGTCAGGAATCAAAAATATGCTTTAATCCAATTTTCAATTTCATATCACTACAGGTGCTATGGAATGATTGCCATTTGCGAAAGAAAAAGACAAGCCCAATTAAAAGATGAATCTCTAATCCCTCTGCCTGTGGCTTAGAACCAGAGCCAAAAGAAATATTGCCTTAACAGGTACATTTCCCTGGAGGGGAAACACACCCTCGACCACCTAGCTGGAGAAATGACGAGATAATAAGATGTTCGGTGTATCAATGGCCAACAAGTTGTGTGTTGGCTCCTGACAGAGAAGCCTAGAATTCGTGGGTGGTAAATGCGAACACTGTTTTCTGACAGTGGCCTTTTCGGAATGGTGGCAAATCAAACACTATTATAATTTTTTCAGCCCCTCTCTCTAGCAGCCAAGTCACATACTGGGTCGTGAGAAAATCTGTGTGTAACTGACATTTGTCTAAAGAGACATTCGAAAGTGACTGAAGGGTGATGTGCACTGCTAACCACTAATTAGACTAATTAATAGTAAGGGTGGATGATTGCTATTGCAACAACACTTACATTGTGTCTCACTACCTGAAAGAAATGTGGCCATTAATAATTTTAGTCTGTGAACACTGGATCTATTACTTTAATACTTGTGAAGAGTGGGCTTAAAAATATTCACTGAGGAGCTCCCCCGCTGCTGCAAACATTTTGCTCACCAGCAATAACTCAGTGATGGTAGGGAAAAGATTTGACTTCCTTTAGCAGAAATAATTTTTGTCTCGGATCTGGTTTATCTACAAGATAAAACTGCAAATGTTTCCGTTTGTCTAGATTAACAGGCAGACCATTACACCTCATTTGGACGGGGTGCAATTTTATGTTTTTCATGTAATCTCCAGTAGAAGCAGAGTATGAATAAGATTCTGTGACCAGGCTTTGGTGCAAACTTCAGGATGCTTTCTCATGGCAGTGACTGTGAACATTATCAGGCCTTCTAGACGCTACAGCATGGATCCCTTATGAGTGAACAGCGCCACTATCGAGTCAGAAATACAGTTGTACGTAATGGTATCAGGTAGAGATGGTATTGCTAACTTCCTCTAGTTTCTTTTGCAACATCTGACATTTTTAGAGCCCTGTCTCAACATAAGAGATCCTTTAATCTCAGTTTAAAATACATGTTACTACCCTCGCTTCAGGACAACAGTTTGAAAACGCAAACCTGGAAGGTTCATAAATTATCTCGGTCACTCACAATAGAATTCCAAATGCAATCTGGATATGCACAATTCAGGTACAAAATGTAGTATGTATCACACAACTTTTGTAAAAAACACACTGCAGATTTTTTTATACGACAGATTGTTTCTTTCCTCTCTCAAAGTATCCGTAAATAGACTGCCAGTTTTTAAAGTTTCCTTTATTTTATGATGATCACTACTGCTGTGCATAAGCCTCAGGTTCTAATAAATGGTCAACTACCATTATTCCAGCCAGAGCTACTGAACAGGCCTGTACACGAGCAGTTGTGGTTGCTCTCATTTCACAATGCAATTTACTCCCCTGAGTCGATAGTCATAACTCTGACACAGAAAATGTGGAAATGGTTTAACTGCCCAGGAAGAGGCACAGAGCACCTCAGGCAGCATGGGAAACTTCATCCTTATGGTGCCCCTTCTGCCTCTTG
This sequence comes from Pterocles gutturalis, assembly GCF_000699245.1. Taxonomy (NCBI): domain Eukaryota; kingdom Metazoa; phylum Chordata; class Aves; order Pterocliformes; family Pteroclidae; genus Pterocles; species Pterocles gutturalis. The sequence continues at coordinate 39,585 of NW_010116719.1, forward strand.
GGACTGTGCTGGCCTTGGCACTTACACACCTGCTCTGGGAGATTTACTAACCTACTGAAGAGTTCAAGCAACATTTTATCTCAAAAATTCTTAAGAAATAACAGTTAAATCCAGTGTTATAAATATTCACTGTACTCTTAATTCTAGGCAAGCATGTGCACATGATCCCAGAAGTGGAGCCATTTCAGAATGAGAACATTCTTCACCAAAATTATTTTGTAGAATTAGTCAGCAGTGAGCCTCAGGGATGTGATGTCATACTCAGCCTAGATTTTGCATTTTCTGGGGTAGAACGAACTCTGCTATTTGACCTCAAAGCCATATCTTGCCATTGTGTAAATAAATACTGCGGGACTTCGGGGTCAAACACATATGGTCTCTGCACAGAACACAGAAAACAAAGCTCACTCAATTCAGTTGTGGTTCATCTGTGCTTGGTAGTGTCTAAGCCACAAACTTACAGGATGACTGCAGTTCACAGAATCTTTGAATCCCTTCCAAATAAAACAGTCCAGGCAACTGTAAAATATTCCCCTTTTCTGATGATGCACATTACGTAGGTTACATTTTGAGAGGACCCTTTTAAACAAACAGAAAGGAGTGAATTAAAACAGAATCCATTCTCTTTCTCTCCATCTGATAAAAGACAACTGTTCATACCATGCTTTCCGGTTTAAGGAACACATCTGTTCAAACTAATGTCTCCCATGCCAGTTCAAACTACCTCAAATTTTTCTTGAATTCAATCATATTTAATTAATATGTCTGTAAACAGGCATCTGTCCTGAATGTTCACTGCTCTATTTTACTGTATGTTCAGACTTGCAAATAAATCCACTTTTTTGCACATGCTGTCTGAAATAGATGTCTCCTCTCAATTATATTGTCCTGTATATATGTCCCCACATACATCTACAATTACTTAAACATGCAAAGAGCCATAACTCTATTAAACTGACAAACTAAATTTATCCTGTGCTTATTGAATTGGCTTATTAGACATAACCATAACACATTCCTAGATAAGAAGGGGCATTGGCGTGGCCTGGTTAAAGGAGTGGTATTTTTCAGTTATTTTAACCTGACAACGCTTTCAGGCCAGAATAATGTGACAGTTCTCTCAAAATGAAGGCTTCCAAATGGTATGTAGGCAGCACACAGCTCCTTTCCCCAGTAAATATTTTATTGATTCAGACAGCAGACACTGGAAGATATGCTCTAGCCTATATCCAGAAAGATTGCTTCCAAAACTTCTTAAAATGGCTTAGGCTTTATCAACAACAAATGTAAAATAATAGCATACTTTATGATTCTGGACAAATAACAGCACAATTAAAATCCATGGGAATCTTACAACTCATTTCTCTGGGATTGGAATGTGAATTTCCCTCTCAGAATGAAACCATCTCCAAATCCTGGGGCATTCATACCCAGGCAGATGCAGTGACTCACAGACATGAATATAGCTCTGAACTCTTTCACCTGGGAACTGTTTTCACATTTTACAGATGGGAGCATGTAGGGAAGTTAAAGGCCTAATGCAAAATAGCATTTTGACACCAAAAGTAGGTGTTAAGTGGAAGTTAAGTAAATAGGATCAAAATCTTTGGGAGCTGCTAGTTAATTGGCACAGCCTACTTATTTTTAACCTGCAATTTCCAAAAGGATTGAGACAGCAGGCCCTTCAGTAGAAGATATTCCAACAGAGTGCAGCTTTAACAAAACCAGGTTCAATAAGCAGACCCCTTGTCCAGATTGCAGACAATCTAGGATCAATTCCCACCACTGCCTGACGAGATTCAGTTCTATTGCTGAGACACTCAACCCTCCCATCTCTCTAGGGAGGGTTGCTCACTGCTTTGTGTATCAGTGTCTCTGGTCCCACCTGGGGCACCATCCACATCTGGGGGTATAATCCAGGCTTCTGGGTCTAGCTTTTGCAGCCAAACACATAAAAGTGTGCTTAAAGTCTTGCCCTAAAGTTTCATAGCCAGCCAGTGACGAAGCAAGAACTAGAGCCCATATTTCCTAGTAAAAAACCCCATTTCCTAATGTTTTGACCTCTAAAAGCCCCCTTGCTTCTGTGCTCTAAGTGCTAGGCTTCGATGCCTGCTATCATCACACCCCAGAAATCCACACGGAATTATTCTAGAGACTTGAGCAAGCTGAGCTACTAAATACAGACATCATTCTGATTTTTCTGCTAATTTTCTGCACCATTTCTGATTTTAGACTGCTAAAGCTTTCAGGTCATTCATTGTGGTACAGAGAAGAAGACAGAGGTAAACAACGGAAGCAAAAAGGAAGTGGCAAGTTCAATGCAAATAGGTAAATGCAAGACTTAGGACATTAATGAACAAGCTGCTGAATTTTTATGAGTTTAAGAAGTAAACATCCTCAGCAATCTACTATATTTCCATAGCTCAGGCAGCAGAAGGAAGAGTGCTCAGCTCACTCTTGTCTGTCAGCTCAGACTGTCAAGGAAAATGGCTTTTGGCTGTGGGGTTGGAATTCCTACTGAGGTAGCATGGCTCAGCTGGCTTTCCTGGGCTGGAGATTGCCACAGAGAGGTGGAAAATGGGGTGGGAACAGAAACCACGGCTCTAATATTTGCCAGAGTTCACCTCTCGTTCCTCAAAACGCCAGGTAAACCAACAAAAAATATAAGGAAATCACTGGTGCTGCCTGTAAGTAGTGATTTTATGTATTCAAATATGGGGAAAGTGGATTATACCCTCACTTAAAGGCATAAGGGGGATGAAATATTTCTTTCTGCTCTCCACTAGGCAATAAAGAAATCATGGTAATTCCAAAAAGCCTGCCTCTTTCAGCCCTTTCTAAAATGCTTAATATTTCTTAAGGTATGCCTTATGAATAAAATCAGTGGTGATTCTAGGTATTTCTAGGTTGGTATAGCTAATTTTTTCCTTCAGTCTATCAGCCTATATACTACAGCCATCTAGAGCCTCCTAGACAAAACAGAAATTACATCTCAGCAGGTGTCTTCAAGGTACAGGAACAGAGCAGAGTCTGACTGGTTTAGGGGGCTGAGTGAAAAATAACACTATGGATGGCACAGCAACAAAGATCAGAGTAGACTCATTCCTGAATTTGACTACTTGGTATTTGAGTGAAGCTGCTTGATTGAAATTAAAATTCAAGTTGCTCTACTCAAGTATCAACAGTAGTCTTGACATCTAAATGTCAGTGATGTTCACGTGATTTTTCTAATTCACACTGACACGTATTTTGAACCTGTGCTACACTTCAAACCCTGTTGGGATGCCAATAAAGGCAGCCAGAAAATAGAAATGCCCACAGAAACAGCATTTATGTTTTAAAAGTTATATCAGCATTTCTAGGAAGACTTTTTATCTCCTTTTTGTTGAGTTCCGTGCCTAAGAGAAACTATCAATTCCCACAGCTAAGAGAGATACATCATGTGAAATGCAAAAGTTTTGTTTTGGAAATTAATGAAAGATTCAATCTGAAGTGTTTTATTTAAATTCATGGAGATTAAAGATGGATTTTTTTTCCCCCTATTTGCTTCAAGGAAGCAGTAACTTCTTCATAAAGATAAAAATTTCTAATATTAAAAGCCTTCAGTTGAAAGAAAAGAGGAAACATTTAATAAGAAGAAAGCTTCGAACCTTTTGAGATTTCATGCACTTTTCACTAAGATGAAAGTAACATTTTTAAGTCTTAGGCTCACTTAGAAACATTCTGAGGTGTGCTGTTACCACATCTCATCAGCTTTTTGCACTCCAGAGCCATTTCAAATCTTATTGTGGTATGTTTGGCAATACACTTAAAAGATTACCACTTAATCTAGTTAAGTAAGTTTGACTTCAAGCAAGTGTCTATCTGTCCATCCAGCTGCTTCTTCCTTTTTGTTTCTTTGGAAAAGAAAGAAAATGAAAATCATTGAGGAAAAAATGGGACAACAAAGTCTGATCTTATTCAGTTTTTCTTGCAGCTGTGAATTTCACTAGACAGATTTTTTAGTAGATGGATTATTGCCATTAATTCCAGTGGGGTCAAGGCTGTTTCCGGAATGCCTCATTTTCTATGGTTGACTTTATTTCAAATGAAATATGTTTCTCACTTTGAAGAACCAAAGTGAAATAAAGTTTTGCCCTCAAGTTCAAAGGCTGCCTAATGGAATCTGACATACCACATTTCCAGTTACTGTGAGGATGAATAGAGGAGGTAGAGACGCACTTAAAGAAGGTGATAGGCACCTCTAGGTATAGCAGTCATCTTTATGTGACAGAGGAGTAGCTACTGCACGGCACAGCACCCTTCTCTCTTGCCATTCCAAATGTAGCTCTACCTAGTCCTGGTCTGGACTATGCTACCAGTTATTGTAGCCCCTACAAGTCTGAATCCATGGATAACTACAGACATTCTAGACACACACCCAGAAACTGCAGCCAGCAAGGGTCTGAACTCCAGATCCTCCAGTTTCTCATGTAGTTTGTCAGTTATCTCACACCTTTCATTTTACGGCATTGGACTTGCAGAGACAGAGCTCTAATGAAAGACAGGAAGAAAACAGGAGAATAAAGAGAGTGGCAAAATGTACTAGAGAATGGAAGTAAGGTTTTGAGGACTGCCTTAAGTCTGGCATTTCTGAAATTTTCACCTTACATTCTTCCCTGGAGTCATTAATTTCCTAGGTTTTTGAAGTGAAAAAGATAAATAAAACTTGAAAAGATGACACTGGTCTGTATGGTAGGAACAGAAACAGCCACTAACGATTCTACTGGTTAGCTCTGAAGACAGAGCATGAGTGCACCTTGTGTTTCTCACAAAGGGGCTGATTCAAAGTCCACCAAATGCAATGGGAATATTTCTACTGGCTCCAGAAGTCTCTAGAGCTCATTCTGTAAGCACTGAACTTTTAGTCTCTTCGTAATTCAAAACACAGAGTAGTGGGAAGTAACTTTCAAATAGATATTTCTGCCTTATCTTCAGTTTTCACACTTTGAGACATCAGACTTATTAAAAAAACCCAAACAAAACAGTTGCAAACTTTTTTGTAACCAGAAAAAGTGTGTGTCAACTCTCTTGTAAACAAAAGCAAAACTGAGTTAGGAGTTTGCTGTTTGCTTACTTTTTAAATGAGGAGCTTTTTAATTGCTTTGCACAGGACAGCAATATCTCATAGCTGGGGAAACAGGCAAAGTGACTGCAAACTCATTCAGTGAGCTCAAAAGTGGGAAAAGAATTCAGGTTTATTAGATGCCTTCCTGCAGCTCTGATAATTAGACATTGCCACTGTCTAGTTCATATTGAGGAAAAGCTCAGACACTTTAGCTCAGAATTAAACGTGCAGTTTCTGCAAGGGGAAAAATCAGGCCTTGGAAGTTTTACAATGCAAGAAATGGAAAAGGACTTTTAGAATGGAAATTCTTAAGCTACTGCTACTCATTCTTTCTGTATACACAAAGGTATGTCTTGAAATAATGAAAGATAATTAAGTTGTTATACTGCTATTTTAAAAAGTAAGATTTCATTTGCATTAATAATTACCTGCATGTACGTACATGGTGTGATCCCTGCAAAACTTAGTAACAGTGCTTGGCTTAGACAGCAATGACAGCAAAACATTGCCTGAAGGAAAGATATTGAATTTGAAATTATTTTACTTAAGCAGAATATAAATTTTGATTTTTTTCCTAGCCAGCTTCACTATTTTCACACTAGATTTTGTGCATTTTCTTCATTGTGGCAGGTATACCTAACTTTGTTGCAACAGCAATGCACTGGTAAACAAGACTTTAATGTTTATGTTTCCACCTTCTGCTGCAGCCTGGGGCTTATCTTTGTCTTCCATTTAACGTGAGAGACACCTTCAAAAACACATTCTCTTCTATGTCCTGTCCTTTCCCTAAAGAAAACCTGATAAAGTTGCCATCAACTGCCTTTTAACTCTCCATCCTTTCTCACTACCTGTGATAGCAATCTGTGGTGATGTTCAACTTGGTGCATTTTCTGCCATAAAATCCCACCCAGTAGAGAAGAAAATGGAAGAAATAGGGGGGAATTCAAAACAGAGCGATAACATGAAATGGAAGACTTGTATTAGCAAAGCAATGACCCTAAAATATCTTCTCTCATCTATATGCTAAACATTTGGATTGTGCTTTCAGTTAACAAATTCTTGGAGGCTTCTATTCACCGTAAAAATAAGCAGCACAGATGCAGCTGAGCTAGTCCATTTAAATAAGCATAGGAATGAGACTATTTCAGCAGTAGACATATACTGTAAATATTTATACATGTAAGAATAATAACAACAAAAACCTACAGAAACCAACTACAGAAAGACATCTTATGCATGCATGCCTAAGTGTGTTTTCACCTGTGATCTCTAGTGGATGTTAATAGCAAGAATGCATTGAGTCTTAATGGTTACTACTATCCTTATTCCATATCTCAAATAATAAAGGACACCTGAATCACCTGCTCATGATATCAGCTTGTAGGAGAGCACTGCAGGCTAAAATTGCTGCCTCCCTGGAAAGAGGAAAATGTTGAATTAAAGATATTCTTAACAAATGTTCCTCTGATGCATTCTAAGAGGACTTCAGAGTCCTATCTTCTGACCCTATATAGAGCTCTAGAAAACAGGTACCATATAACTCCTTAGTTATACTAGCTGAAACTGAGGGGGTTTTGCTGTATCGTACATCCTACTGAACAGGAATGAAGCCCATAGAGATAAGCCAGACAAGGAACTTTTGCCTTTAAAGTTGCAGGCAGAGGTTTTTGGGGTTTTTTTTGGTTTTTTGTTTTTTTTTTTTTGTTTTGTTTTTTTTTGTGGTTTCCTGTTGTTGTGGTTTTTTTCTTTTTTTTCTTTTTTTTCTTTTTTTCCCCAAGAGCTGGATTTGGCTGAAGAGATGAGAATTTGCTCACTTAAAATAACATATCTTGCTAACTTAAGTTCTTACACAAAAAGTCAGATGGGCTTTGGCAGTAAGTGCAGACTGTGTTGTACTGAAGAGCACATCCTGTTCTCTGCACTGAGATATCTGACATGTCTGGATTCATATCTCAAAAGCTACTTAGTCTCAGGAGAATGTAGGACCCTTTCCTACTTTGTGTAGGAGACGGAAATGAGAGAAAAGAATTGATCTTTTCTGATACATGCTACGTGCGACTGAAGTCTGGAAAATAGCTGGATAGATCTTGTAGTGATAAACAATGAAATGATCTGATCTTTTTTATTATTAAACAATATTTCCAACAATTTTCACTATCCTGATGCTGAACTTCATCTAAGAGAAAGCTAAGACATTACAAAAAACCACAGGAAGAATAATATGGAAAAGAAACTTAAGGAAGAAATATGTGAAGAGTCAGTCTGACAGCACTAAAATTATAAAAAGATAAGAGAAAATAGACACTTAAAAGAACTGACAATTGCACTGTTGCTGTTTCCGTATGGGATACTCATATGGAAGATTGAAAGACCAGATGGCAGTGAGAGTGAATCCAACAGCCATTCAATACACACTTATTTGTGCCTCTAGAGACTATTGTTAATTTTTCCTTATCCCCTGCCACTGAGAGGGGTAGGGATAGGGGTAATCTGGTACTGCTCTAGCAGTACCTCTTTAACACCTAAGAAGAGCTATCCATACTAGAGACAGGCCTAAACTGATGAAGATAATGATCTAGATTTCAAACGTTCAACACTGTAACTATGGCTGGGAGAAGGACTTTTCAGTGCTGTATGGATATCTACAGATATAGAGATGCACAGGCAAAGTGTGAAACTTGAACCTGGGTTTGGAATCTGAACACTGCAGTGTTTGTGGAGTAAATAGGTGGTGTACACTTGTAGTTTGGTTCAGACTCCTCTACTCAGTAAGGACATATATGGAGGTACAACACGTAACAATATATACCCGTTCATGAACTATATATCTTGATTATTTTTTTTAAATTAGAGAAATATAGGTACAACATGAAGAAGGGACAGGAGAATCCTAGTGCCATAACTGTCTCTCTCGAGAACTGGATCGTAAAATTCATAAATATTCTCCCAGGCATCTCCTGCAGTGGTCAATACATGGCATATGATAACCTGAAGTGATGGGGGACATCTGGTCTGAAAAGTTTGGGTTTTGACAAGTAAAATTAATTAAAGTTAAAAAAATTAATAATTTTTATTACTCATAGACACAGTTTTATACCATGTTAAGCAACAGTCCTAACCTTCTTCCTCCTCCCCACTCCCCCCCCCCTCAAAAAACTCAAAGAAAACAAAAAGAATCCCTTGGGTGATGAGATGAAGCTACTGCAATGAAAATATGTGCTGGCCTTCCCTGTCTGTAAACATACGACAGAAATTTCTCACTGTTATCTAGAACCAGCTGGAAGCTGATTCACAGGAATGGTGAAATAAAAGCAAGATGGCAGTGAAAGGTAACACAGGCATCTGTTACAGATCTTCCAGCTACTTATGCCACTACTGACTGATTCTTCACAAAGGGTTCATTGCTCCCATTTCCAGTGCTTAGGAAGATGTCAACCTCTTTTAAAGGACCTGTACTTTTGTTAGCCAGCATTAAAAAAACACAGATGAGACCTCCTAGTAGTGAGCCAGCTTGCCATGTCTGGAAAATATTTCCTTTACAATGCAGCTACAGAGTGACACTCAAGGGCCAAAATAGTACTTTCAGGATATCCATCAAACTGGGAGCACTGTGCAAGCTATGTACCTGTCCTGCACTCTCCTGATGGAGCTGTGCTTCCAGGTCCTTAGGTCCTTATTTCAGTCAGCACCAGCATCGGTGACCTGCATCTGCTAAAAAGAGGGTAAGGAAGCGGGGAGATGAATTGCCTTAGTTCCTGTGAGAACCACGAGAGGTCACTCCAGCTATCTACACCACAATTTCTCACAGCGTTTTAAAGGATTTGCTAGAAAGGACTGCCTGCTCCTCTCTGAGCTTGGGAAAATTACCTTTTCCAAACAAACAAATGGTTTCCATCACCCAAATGCATTTCAAAGGTTATTTACAATTGATTAATAAAATAAAGAAGCTTAAGGAAGGGTTTGTATGATTTAAATATTTTACCAATCCAAAAAAACAAATGAAGGACTGTACAAATACAAAATAACTTGGATTTGAATTCTAACACACACAGATATACAAAGGCGGCATCATGTCTTCAGATTTGAAGAACTGAAGGTCTTCCTTCCTGTCTCTCTTGCTCCCTCCTCCCTGTCACTGCTTTGTGGGCCCTTGATACAGGTTTGAGAAAAATTGGGCTGGCAAACACAGCGCTTGCTTTTCTGTTCCCTGTGTTGTGCCAAGCAGGATAAGAGGTGGTGACTGTACGAGCAGGCTCTAGTGATTTGTGACAACTAGAAGTTTTTCCCTGACAGAAAGTCAACAGACAATGTTTCAAGTTTTATATCTTTGAGGTTCCTGAACAGAGAAAAACCAACAAAAATCCTTATAAGACTGACCCTTCTGAAGGAAACAAGCAAACAAATAAATTATATTCTAAAGAAATCCCAAAGCTATACTACTGTTCAAAATCACATCTAGGGATGCCTAGAGCTCAATTTTTGTCTTAACTTTGATTTGTTGAAGCATCACTTTGACCACTTACCAGTTGTTTTGTGAATTTGCTGCGCTGAAAAGAGCAAAGTTAAAGTCCTGGGCTCCTGGGCCTCTGTTTATTCTGAGAAGCCTACAGCACACACAGCCAATGCATCACACAGCTTACCTAGGAAAACTTTAACTCTCTCCTACTGCCAGTTAGTCTCTTAACCCTACAGCCTTCCTTGAAACTGTCATCACATCTACCTGATATGCTGGTAAGCTTTGCAATGCAATCGGTTTGCTTAGACTGAGATCTCCGGTCAGCAAATAGCATGGTACTGTAACAACACAGCTTCACAGAGCTTCAGACCCGGAGGCACAACACTGACCCCCGGTTACCTACCCAGCACCATTTTTCTAATTTCTGATCAAGCAGATCCTCAGATCTCTTTGACAATACACACAAGCCTGAAAAAAAGATTTCACACAAAGAATTCATCACAGTTTCAGGTAATCTATTGAAAAAGTGAAATCCTTGGTTAAAAAGCACACATTACTCTGAAATTGGCCATGGACCTGGGTGTGAGACTCTCAGATCCACCTCCAAATCTTAGTTTAGTTCTCCATGGAGCCATTACAATTCTTCAGTCAGCATGATCTACTTGATAATCATTCCATACCTGCTGTACATCTACTGTTCTCCAAGCAAATCTGATATTATTTATGCATTTTGTCAAATCAAAATGAAGCAAAATAGTTATTTTGTGAGAAGAAAGCCTCCAAAAAAGCACAAGGCAAAGAACGAGATAATGAGTTTGTACCTTGGCCATGAGATTCACATAAAAGTGGCTTCCTAGTGCTCATGAAAACAACCAGAACATGAGCTCTCTGTCAGAACTACTTCTATGTAATATACTTTATAGTTTGGAAGAAAAATACCTTACTTCTAACTGCAATCATACAGAGTCATCCATGAATAAACACCTCATAGAAAGGCAGCTGTATGATGTTTTTCTGCAGGTAGGATTGCTCTCACTCTCCAGCGTTAGCATAAACTGTGGCAACTAATGCACACCTTGAGTTACTGATGAATGAAAGACAAAACAAAAATCTGCTGAAGTTTTATTTGATAGAAAAATTTCATTTAACAATCCAACATTTAACATTGCTGTACAATTACATAATGACAACCAGATTCTGATAATGGAGTTTGGATTTTTCAGTGAAATAAGTAGAAATCCTTTTAAGTGATACTTCGAAGCCATTTTTTCTTTGCAATTAGCTCTAATGCTTAAAGAACATTTAGAACTGTAAAATGAAATGAATGAATGTGGACTTTACCAAAGACTAAAACTCCCTGTATCATATGAACTCTATATATCAAAAAGACAGCCGATGAATAACTCTGATATAGTGCATATGGTAGAAATGGCAACCACTCAACCCTCCAGCACTGGGTGAACCTCAGAACGTTTGAAAGTTTTGTTTTGATCACCTTCCAGAAAATGAAATTATTATCTCAACACTGCCCAACCTCTTTGAGTCTATAAATCAAATGTGTTATGAGCAGGTTTTCTCATAACACTTTTGACACTTCCTGGTTTCAGACAAGTTAAAAATGCCACGAGAAGAGTCTTAGAATTGGTATGTTCTAATTTATATTTTATTGCAAATTATTCTTTTACCAACAACTAGTGTTCACCATATTAATCTCATGTTGTGCAGGGAAGGAAGGACTGCAAACAAGCTTCGACTGCTAACATTTCATTCGGCTTGCGGGATTAAAATCCCATGCAGTATAGAATTTTTGGTTTCAGTGAAGCTCGCAATTCTATACCATGTTACTGAAACTTTAAAAAAAAAATTGCCAAGAGAATCACACCTAGCTTTGCTGCAAAAATTGCTAATATTTTTTGCTCATCAGCAGTCAAGTTTTATCTTCTTGTCTGGTCTAAAAACTTATGTGCTGGCATTTGCCATACCCGCTGGACTGTATCAGACCTGTCACTTCTTCCTCCCCACCCTCATCTTGTTTTCCTAGAGGTACTGTAGTTTGTCACTCTCAAACTAAAATAGGTAAATTTTACCTTATTCCTTCCTTAATTTCCACAGGCTGTTCACTCACATGATATTTTCTGCTCCAGAAAGAAATAACTTTTTTTCCCTTAGCATTCATGTCCAGTACCTGCAGAGCTTGTGTGAATGCAAGGTGTTTGTTTCCACACGTTGAACAGATAAAGCCCTTATTAGCCACAGCATGTACGGCTGAGTATTGACGAGGACAAGGTGTCTCACAGAGATGGGATAACCTGCTTTGTTGGAAAAGCACCAACTTAGTGTGGGTATTGTGAGCAAAGATGACTTGCAGTTGCTACTAGTGTATTCTCAAAAATACTGCTGGACATATAGGAAAATCCATAAAAGTTTTACTTTCACTAAGCCCAAAGAATGACTGCAAGATTTTATTCTACAGCAGTGGATCTGCCTCTTCTGTGAATACTCTTCAAAGGCAATGATTAGTCGTACTCTGTATTTCAGAAGATGTATAAGTAGTCGTGGAAAAATCTTTTGCTAATTTTGCCATTTCCTTAGAAGGTCAAGTTCAGGCATTTCTAAACTTTGCAGCTCACATCTTAACTGAATTGTAAAATTTAAGCTTCTCAAGGCGTACACAGCTGTAATCCAGCCTCTGGTTTCTAGGGTCCAAAGGTCAGCACATTAATCTATTTGGGATAATTCATAGAACCTCTTTGGAGAAAAGAAAAACATTAACATAAAAATAAGTCATGTTTCCTGAAAATGAATCAGAACATTTTATGATATAAAACAGTATCCCAATGATAACCCAAACCAATTGCTTTAGTATGTTCAGGCTCAGACTTACTCTACTGTCTTTCACTTTAGGTATTACAGCTCTTTTGTTAAAAGATTTTTTGGGAATAAGCAGTTTTGCTCTGATTATGAAGTCAATTGCTTTGAAAAATAGGAAAAAAACCCCAACAAATGTTTCTGAACAGCTATGATATGAGAAGAAGCAAACCATCTCCCATGGCATCATAAACAGCAACAAAACCTTTAATAAAAATAAAAATGTGTGTGAAAATTTGTTGTTCCTACCACACTTGAAAATGACTGGCATTAGTTTGCAGGGAGTGCAACAGGTTTTTAACAACTACTTTTTGAAGTGGTTGTTAGTAAAGCATTATAGGACTTTGCAGAACCAAGCCTCAAGTGTCTAGAAGTTGAAGCTGACATAATTTATATATTTTACATCAAAAATACATTATTGTTGGGCAGCATTTTCACCTAGCTCCACTTCTTCAGTGTGTTTTAATTTTTTATATTTTGTTTTAAATACTGCTTTTTGCTATTTTTGCATAACAATAGATGGAGGTAACTGTTCTAATGGACAGCAATCAGATTACCAGTTTACAAGAGCTGCCCAGCAATGACAAAAAGAATGTCGAGAATAATGTCTATGAGAATACGAGATCAGGGAGGGATTTTAATTTTCAGATGGTGGGGTTTTGCTTGTGGCAGTTCTCGGCTACCACACGTGCATTTCAGATACTAACAGAGACATGGAACTGATTTAGATGTGAAGTTCATCGTTAAGCTTGGGCTTACTGTCAAATTAATTCAGTTATTGCTCATAATGTTAGTTCCACTGATGTAAAGAGCAGAATTGAGAGCAAGAGCAAAAGATAAAGCAAGTGCATGTGCTGGCATGTGTGTATTTATATCTGTTCATGTGCTTTAAGGGGACTTCTTAACCGGTCCAGATTTGTTTTCTCAGCTGGTGAAAGACACGTGATTGCTGTCACACGTATACTATCCCCAAAAAAAGATTATAAATGGCTCAACTGACATCTTCTCCTTTCTCCTTCTTCCCACAAATTCTCCAAAAACTCCAAAATCCAAATCTGGGTGAGACAGAAGACTTGTATTGACACAGGCACAACTGAACAGGCATGTGGCAGGAAGCCTAAAGTACTTCGGAGGCTTTGTGGGTGAATATTCCCTTCTGACTTAAGAACTGCATTAAAAAAAAAAAAAAGTAACTTTGTTTTTAAACCATGAATCACTGTGATTCCAGTGATAGGAATAAACCCATTGCAAAGAGCCGATGACCTAGAGAAGATATTTTCCATACAGCTAAATAAAAGAAGGACGATTAGCACATTTCCAAATCTAAGAACAAAGCTAGCAAGGAACCACACAAGTTCTGAGGAACATTAAGTTGCATGCAGGACAGACAGGGCCATGTAAGATTATGCCCTTTGCATCCATCACAAATTTAGTGGAAATGTTCCATAAGCATGAATGAATGGCAGTACCGCAGTAATCAAGTTCAGGAACTTGATTAGCATGGATCCATTCCCTCCGAGGCACTTGGCTATGCTGTTTTTACTGCTACGGAGAAGGACTGCTGAGAAAGGCATATTCTAGAAGAGATTCCTTCTGCTGTGCTGTACCTTCCACAGGGGATCCACTAAGTCAATGAGAATTTTGCATGGCACAGCATCATTAAATAGCTGAGGATTAATTCAGTTGCCTCACAATGAACTTGGTACAAGTATGAAAAGAAACGAATAGTGAAGATGACAGAATGATCTGTTCTGAATCTCTGTGCTGTCATGCAACATGGATAAATAATGAGAAATAAGTTCTTGGCAAATGCTAAGTTTGGCTCCTGAGAGCTTAGACATAATGGTAATATGATATTCAAAGAGCGCAGTGCTCAGTCAATCAGATGAATAGCCTGTTTTTGCTCGTCGTCGTCCAATAAATTTGAGAACAAATGACATTAAAGAAACCCAATTATTTCTGCAAACTAGGTACTGGAACCTGGCAGGTGACTGAGGGATATTAAATGATCCTTCACAGACATGCTAGCTTGGAAGGGGGAGCTGTTTGATGGCAATGCAGCACTAAACAAGGCAAGAAATGCCTCATGTAGCCACAGAGTTAATCCAAAACCTTATTTTTTCTGCCTTTTCTCTGCTGAAAACCTCAGCCTCTTATTAGCCCTAAATCAGACTTCCCAAAATGCAGAAACCTGTTGCTCTTTTCTGCCCAGCACTATGTGCTATATAGATTTCCTGTTCTGCTACGTTAAAGATAGCACACAAATAAGCTTTAACTAATAACGTTTGATCAATACACTTATATGCGCATGATCTCCTCCAACTGCCAGCTGCCCTAAGGCCACAAAGGGCAAGACAATATAAAAAACCAAAATTGACTTGTGCTAATTCCATATTAATTAAGCTTCTCTTGACCTGTCTTGTGTATTCTTAAGGAGACAATGGAAGCTCTTTGCATGCAGAGCAGCAATCATGCTCTTTCAGGATAATTTCAATAATCTCACTATATTAGGAAGATTCATGCCCTGAATTCATGCCCTTAATCAAGCTGCAGCATGTTAGGGCAATCGAGAGAGGGTGAATAAAGCTATTATTCATTTCTGCATGAAAGCCAACTTTATAGCTTAGCACAAGGCAAAGAGTACAAATTTATATGTGCTCGACTACAAGCTTTTTTTTTCCTCCACTGTAAGTAATATGTGATCCCTGTCTCTTTACATTATATCATAACTTTTTAGGCTTAAAATGTTTTCCCCAGTTATTCCCACATACCCTATCATAATAAATGTAAACTAAGAATCAGCTATCAATAGGCCAAACTCTTAAAGGTTTGCTTACGGCGGCGGTAAACATATCAGCAAATATAAGGCTGTCAGCTTGTATATTGCCCAAACACCGTCAACTCATGCCCCTACCTGAGGTAAGGCAGTGGCCTCTTAGAGTGATTGATTTGGGCCATTAGCTCCAAATCAAAGTCTGTTTCAGTTCATCCATCTTTCTAGAACCTCAGCAAAAATGTTATTTGAAAATAAACACTGGCTCTTCATCTCTTTTGTCAAAAGAGCAGCAGGAAGCTGATGGACATGTCACTAACTACATCTCCATTTCTGCTGCCACAGCAGCCTCCTGGAAGCTGTGCAGCTGAATTAAGGTATTTTGTCTACTCACAGTCCTGGAGAAGGAGAGACTACACTTCTTTCCAGTAGCACTGAAAAAAGTTCCTCATAAAGTCAAGTCTGTTGAATGTAAAAAGCAGACTTTAATATTTAATATCCCTCAGTCCAGCTGACCAATGTTTGACTCAAGATCAGGAAGTGGAGGGAAAAGGTGTTTTTAAACCACTTTTGCAAACCCTGGAGTATCAAAGCAATAACTGCAAACAAAATAAAGCACCTGGGGGAAAGCTCTAATCCCGAGCAACGTAACTCTGATCCTGCTTCGGTGCTGAACACGTAGGGATTCACAGGACATTGTAACCATGGTGCTACCTAGACTTGACCTACAACAGAAATCAAGGTGACCTGGAATAGTGACTCTGCATCCCTTGAGGATTACTCTAACAAAGGACAGGTTTACAATGGGTGCTTAAAATGGAGTTAGCCACTGGAGTCTGTCCAAGGGCCTGGCCTGAACACAATTTATTCAGAGCAGCACCTCTGTCTGCCAAATCTGAGGTTGTAATGATAGGCCTGCAGTATCAAGTGTTTGTAGGTGCCTGAGTCAAGGATTCATTCTGGGGACAAGATTTAATAATTGTTAATTAGCAAAGTTCTGTCTGCCATACCCTAGGCAAGCTGAGTGCCAGGGTAGGTCCAAGCCCCAGCCTCGGGGCTGTGAGACAGTGTGGGTTATCTGAGGACTCCTTCTCCAGAGCCCTGCTGCTAACAGAGGGCAGTTTACACTTGTGGAAGTACAGTAATCATTTAAGAGAAATAATTTTTGATGAGGCCTTATTGTCATAGAGTCTTTTTCCCTTTGCATGTCTTCATCAAGAACAATGGCAAATTTCCAGCTTTCTTTTTGGCTGGGAATGGGCATATTCTTAAATCCAAACAAGTTAATTATTAGTAACTGCTGATACTGATAGTAAGGAGCTAAATGTGATGGGTAAGCCACCAAAGCTTGGGCTTAGCTTTACTGCTAGGCTCAGGCATTAGAAAAAGAGAAAGTGTGATGGGGAAGCCACCAAAGCTTGGGCTTAGCTTCACTGCTAGGCTCAGGCATTAGAAAAAGAGAAAAGGTTTCTTTGTACACTTTGTTGGATAAACACATATTGTGAACTGCAGTCGATATTTTCTTTTAGCATTTTAGGAGCTGATAATTGTTAACAGGAGGCCTTACAAGGAAAGTTTGAATGCTCTGGCTTATCCTCTTGGGCTACTGATTGGCTTGTCTCAGTAGGAAGATGTAGAGAGACCTCCTCCTGCCTTCTGTTGAGAAAAAGAGGATTTAGTACAAATTGAGAAGTCACCTCATATAGAGTGTCAAAAGTGACCTCATTGTAACTGGTGTAGCCAGCTGAAGTCTGCTGGAGCCTGCCATGCTTTTGCTGGGTCAGATTCCTTGCCTTTTGTTATTTGAGATTCCTTCTGAGAGCCTGGGTTGCCTAAAAGGGTAACACGACATTCCCTTTCTTTGCCCTTTAATCCAATCAGAGGGGCCTTGCTTTCTCACAGAGGGCTGGGGTACACAGTAAGGTTAGCTAAGCAGCTGTGAAAGTGAGGTGAAGATTAAGACTTTGACTCCGATCATACATTTTAATATGAATGAAACCAATAAAAGGGAGATTATCTTTCTTGCTACTTTTCAAATTTCTTAACCATGAGGCAGCACTGTTTACATGAAGTTTGATGCAGTTGACATGTCTTTGCCCTATCAGGTGGAGAAACATTTGAACTTCATCTTAAAATATATATTTGGGGAGAGTAGGAAGGAAGAGAGAAGCAGAAAAAAGTGAGGGAGAGAAAGTCAGTTTTGGATGGTAGCAGATGGGAGCATGTCAAATAAGAAATGCACAAGTGCTCTTCTGGTTGAAGTCTGGCACTTCAAAGCAAAATGAAGAGACATTTCAAAGAGGATACACATTATTATTTGATTAAGATTCAGCTTCCTGGATGAAATGTGCATACAATTATTAGCATGATGATAGCAGTTTTCATAAGAGAAGTTTGTTCTCTCTTTGTTATTGGTTCTTATTAGCAAGTGGGTTCAGCCTCCTACCCTATGTATGAACTTCCAGTCTTTTTTTTTCCATTTGCATATACAGTTGGGTTATCCAAAACTAACTGTATCCTTTCAGTTTTGAATACAAATCAGCATCTCATGGGAGGTCTAGCCCTAGATTTGGGGTGTGTAGAGAAGTTGTACTCAGACAATACTCCTCCAGTACCTTCTTTGCATCTCTTACCAATGGCTCTCTGCTGTCCTGCCCTCTTAGGATTAAGCTCTTATGATGAGGGTGGTGAAACACTGGAACTGGTTACTCAAAGAGGCTGTAGATGCCCCATCCCTGGAAACATTCAAGGTCAGGCTGGACGGGGCTCTGAGCAACCATCCCTGCTCATTGCAAGGGGGTTGGACTAGATGACCTTTAAAGATCCCTTTCAACCCAAACCATTCTATGATTCTATGGTGCTATGAAGACTCAACATGCTCTCAAATATAGGGCTTTACCTCTTGCCTTATTTCCTCACACTATTATCAACAGTTGTGACACGCAGGCTTTTTAAACTTCCCAATTTTATATTCAGTGTCTTTAGAGACATGTCTGCTAATATTCCTCAAATTTCTCTTCTTCAGTCCTGCTGAGGACCAGGAGGAAGACTTACTGCCTCTGTAAAACAGGCAGGTTCTACATGGCTTCCTGTGGGGGACATGAATGGCCTGTCTTTGAAGCTTGACAGGGACTTTTCACTGATTCTCACCCAGCTAAACTGAGGTCTTTACAATCAGATTGCAGAAAGAACTTTAGGAATTCAAAACCTGGATGTAGCATTGCATTTTGCCACAGTTTAGCTTGCAGGTTATGCTGCAAAAACATAGTTCTTAAAAAAATAATTCTTAAAAACATAAGCATCAAGTGGTGTTAAACCCTGTTCCCAGTCAAAACAAAATTCAGAGGAATTCAGTGGAGAGGCTTTTGTAAATCCAGTTCCTACAGGTTTTATTCCACCCTCCCCCCCCAAAAAAAAAAAGAAAACCAACCCAAACCAACCACTTGGTGGAAAATGATGAGAACTGTGAGACAACACAGAAGTTTCCATTCTGAATCAGAGCAGCCATCTGTTCTGCCCAGAGCCTTTCCCTCAGCAGTGGACAATATCAGCTGTAAGGAAGGATCAACTGGTGGTCACAGATAAGCCTCTGCCACAGAAAGCTGCCTCATACCCTCTGCAAGTAGGTTAACTATGTCTAAACTACTTTTCTCTTTTTTTCCCGTGTCTTGTAAAAATGTTTACTGTTGCAGACATAAGTATTTTTAATGCAAATAATTATTCACGTACTTTCACAATTCTGTCCTGGGGAAGGGAGTTAGCCAAGCACTGACGAGGATGCAAATACTACATTATCCTTTCATACAAAGAGAAGGTCCATTTAGCCAACATCTTTACTGTTTTCACAATTTAAAGTAGTGAATATAAATCACACTTATCCCTGTGTAAATGAGAAATGCTTATGACTCTTTGTGCAAATACAAATTAGGTTACTTTTAATGCCAATACAGAGGCTGTATTTATCAGGTTTATCTTTTAACATTTTTTTTTAAAAACAAATAACATTTACGTTGCATAAGGGAGCTGAGACGTGATGTCTCTTGGAGGAACGGAAACAGAGAAGAGTTATATTAGAAAAGTCATTAAGTTAAACTGGCTTTTTTTTTTTTTCCCCCAAAAAATAAATGATGTATTTTGAAAAGCATCTATAAAGTGACACTCTTAAGTCCTGCCTTTTCATCATTCTATCTGCATGAAAGCATGTTTGTGTCCTTATGCAGCTTAGATTTACAATTTCTGGCTTGATACAGCGGTAAATTTTGTATCTTGATGTGATCATCACTTATTACAATTCAGACGTGCTTTTCTCTGGTTTTGCTGTGTTTGGGTTTTGTTCTTTAAGATCATCTTCAAGACTGGTGTCATTGCTGGACAGGTCTTAGGTGAGCGGAAGAGGTCCCTGGAGTTTCATGGAAGTCACATAAGGCCTGTGTTCCTGAGATTCTTCACTGAATCTGGACTTGTCTGGTCTCTGGCTTGGAGTTCTTTGGATTCTCTCAAATACTGGTATTTCATACGCCTACTAAGTGAACTGCATTTAAACTCACTGGTTGCTATGCCAATCTTCAGTAACCAAGAGGTGTTTGAAAAAAGAAGTCAAATGGGCATCTGCTTCTTGGGCATTGTGCTGGGAAACAGGAAACCTCTTTTTAAAAATCTGATTTTATAAAATCTGGGAATCCCAAATGGAAAGAATTAGAATGTGAAGCCCACTAGGGGGCTGGAGAGAACAAGAGAAATAGTAAAGGAATTTGTTTTCTTAGCATAGCATTATGTCAACTCAGAGGGGAAAAAAAGAATCACTTGGCTGCTTGACTCAAAATAGCTGGATGTGAAACCACTGGTGCCATCCACTACTTGATCCCACTGACAGATTTACAGCTTGCTGCAGAGCTGCTGCTGCTGCGTGATGGAAATGGCAGGTGCACTCTGCTACAAAAGAGGATTTCTGTCTCAAACTTCATCTCCATGCACATGTGTGACTAAGAGCAGCTAGAGGTCACAGGGGGACAGCTCAGTGTTTATAGTTACTTATGAAGAAATGTTGCTATTTTCTTTAATCTTCCCCAGGACAATCTCCTTGTATCTCAGGGCAGGGAGACTGACCAGTTCAGTGCCAGATTAAATATATTAAAAGGTGGAAAGTAGCAGTAATTATTGGACAAATAAACAATATGCATTGTGTACTATTTACCAAAGAAAAATGTCTCTCAGTTCCGAGGAAGATTTGGATTATAAGCCTACTAAAATAGCACACAGGAAAAGCCACCAGAAACAATGGAAAAACTCTGAAATGCATTAAGTGGGGCCAAGCCTTAGCCCAAGCTCTAGATAACCCCAAAGGTTTGTGAGTACTAAAAATCTGAACCTGGATTTAAGTGCTGATATTAATTGAAGATACCTCTTCATTACTATGTAGATAATTACTGTATCTCAGTACGTATCTCAGTAACTACTCAGCATTCAGCCTTCTACTTCTTATGAAATGGCCATGAGTCTTTTGCAACTGAGTTTCCATTTGTACGAATCCAAAAATCTCTTGCCTTCATCCTGGCTTGACTATACATCCAGTTTATAATTTCACTGAAGCAGAAAGACTATATTTGGAGTGAATTACTCTATTTTACTTTTACATCAAAATAAACCCCCAGCTCTGAAAATTCTTCATTCAAGGTCTTTTGAAGTCAGACTGAAATCTTACGTATTAATTTTAGAACTATATCTGCGTTTCAATTGCTCAACATTAGAAATACGTGTACAGAGTGCACTGGACAGGTTGAGAGAGTGGAACTGGGTTTATTTCTATTTGTATCTGACCCAGATTTCTTTAAAGACTGGCGAATATAATTTAAATTAATTCTTGAGGGTAGTTTTGTAGCATAAAGATTCAATGGGACCAGATTCCAATCACCAGTTACATTACCTGATTTTTTGGTAAGCACAATATAACACCATTCTGGCAGCCAATGATAATGACATTTGCACACAAATTCCCCAGTGCACGGTGTCAGCAATCTCACCAAGGATCCAGCAATTCCAGGATACTATCATCAAGCCATACAGTCCTCTCATTACATCAGCTAGCATCTCTTGCACAAAAGGGTGAAACCAGAGATATCTTCGGAATCAAAACCCAAGGACCAATCTTATCTTATCCTGTCTTACAGCAGTGTTATTTTACAATTTTTCAGTGAAATTCTTTCTGTAAGTAAATTCAGAACGACACCTAGGTTTTCATTTTGTCTGTTTTTTGTCATTACCCTTTCTGGTTTAACATACAAGCTACAGGTAGCTTGCATATGTTTTCAATACCTACGTAGTGGTCTGTTATCAGGAGGACAGTATCACTCCTTTTTTGCCTCCTCACCATCTTTTCAAACACCTGCCACTGTAGAGAAAAGGCTGTGAGCAACATGCACGTGGCTTAAACTCACAGACCACTAAAAGAGGTCCAGCAGGCACATTTGGTGTGCTATACACTCACAGCACTACCTCAGTTTGCCATTGCCCTCTATAAGTGGTCATAATTTATTTAACAAAACTCTGTCTTCCATTTAGTACTTTTTATACCAGACGGCTATCTTTGCTCTGCACTGCGGACTGTGCGGTACCATTCCAGAGTGGTGAGCAGAAGCCAGCTGCCCAGACAGCTTAGGCTTGCTGTGTGGCTTCACAGCTCTTTGTCCATGGATAACTCTGATGAAGAATGACTTCCCATAGCGCTTCCCTTTCCTGGCACGAAGGAAACATGCAGCTGGCTTAAAACATGCAGTTCTGTCATGACTGGCAATACCAGGAAAAAGGGGACCAACTTTGAGACACTAAGCTGTAAAACAGTCTGGCAGGTGGCACCACTGACCCGACCCCATTTTGACAGCACTTTATCTGTTTTTTCCATTTCCGTAGGCTAGGGAAAGAGGAAAGGAGCTACTTTCATTCACATCAGTACTTCTTTAGTAGTTACCAATAAAAAGTGCAAATTCAGATTTGAAAAAGTCTATGTGAAAAGTTTGATGTTTTCCATTACACCACTGCCAAACTATGGGAAGAGAAGAAATTATGAGAAATAGGGCAACTGCTTGCTTAAAAAGAGTTGCAGTTCAGATGCAATCATCAGGAAGATCATTTTGATATTCTCCACTCATCCATGAAAAGACAAAAAAAAAAAGCAGATTTCTTAAACAGAACAAATGCCAGAAATGAGAATACTGCTCACTGTTTCTCTGGGATATTTTTGCTATAAAACAGAGACAAACACTTTTTACACCTTTCCCCTTAAAATTGCATCTATTCATATCACACATCTTTCTGCCATGTGTCAAACCTTTCCTTTCCATCTGCAGCTGCCTAAGGAGGATCTCATGGAACTGGGCTGTAATCCTTCTGTTCCACAGCAATTTCCATGCAATACATTGAGCGTGTTAATATTTTTCAGTCTGTTTTGAGTTCTAAATCTCCATTAAAAATGATGCTAAATTTAAAAGAATCAGACATTTCCAAGTTTGATGGTGAAAAGTACAGTATGTGATCAGCCTTCTTCTCAGCACAAATCCAAAACACAGCCTCACACTAGCTACTGTGATGAAAGTTAACTCTGTCCCAGCTGAAACCAGGACATGCTGCCATGTCTGCTCACATACCTCTGATCTCATGCGGTTACAAATAATGAAAATAGATTAACAGACTTTAAACCCACAAGTGGCCATTATAATATTTTTTTCCTGACCTTGCATTCTAGTAAGCATCACAGGATATTACACAGTTTTGTGCCCAAAAAAATGGCATATGAAGTGCAGCATATTTTGCATAAAGATGGACAATCTTGCTTGACTGTGTATGCTATTCTTAGGTGAAAAATTGAAACATGAACTGAGCAGTGAAAAAAAGCTACCAGAGCCTGCTACCAGAGTCTGTTGGTAATATATGGAATGGTGAATACTGAGAGCAGAAGCTAGAATGACAACGGAAAAATGGATCTGAGCAGGATCTTAGAAGCTAACCTACAGAAGCATCTTCCTTCAGAGGCTAGAGTAATGCTATCTTAAGTGTTTGATTCCCTGAATGAGTGACAGAGTTCCTGCTGACATCAACAGTTGAGGCCCCCTTTTTTACACCATGAAGCAAGCGTAAGGATTAATATATTAAGGGGATAAGAAAGGTGAGGCTTTTTTTTGTTGTTGTTCTCAGGGCAGAGGTAATGATCATGATCATGGCACACAGGTAATCTCACTTGCTTCACAACCACAATAATTGCTCATGTAGACTTGGTTTAGCAGAAGATGAAACAACATGTATTAAAGTTGAGAAAACGTGCTTTGAATCCTTTACTGAATGACTTTCACTGACCTCTCTTCAGGGAAAATGTATTCATTTGTGGATAGTTTTCTATCTGCAATTAGGAAGGTTTAATATGGAAGCTTTTGCAAGAGTGCACTTGAAAAGGAAGTGTTCAGTAATGCACTGAAGACAGCAACTACTCATGTGAGTAATACTGAACACACATATGCTGGATCTTGATCCAAGACCATGAAATCTTCTTGTACTATACTTAAGACCATTGGATTTTTACTTTCTTTTTCATTTCCTTGGGTTTTTTTAATAGTCACTACTTCACACTGGTTAACATTCAAGATACAATTTTGGAGAAAAGAAAAAATCACTAAGTGCAAATAACCTTACCTGATAAAGAAAGATATCCTATTACAAGAGCACTGGATATCACAGAAAGTTGTATGATGCTAGTAAACAGGAAATAAAAAGGAAGGATGTGGATAGCCAGAGAAGATTCAGGTCTCATAGGACCAATATATAAACATAACGAAGTGCTGGCAGCAATTTGGCATTTCTCTAGCTTTGGGGAATAGAAGGTCAGGGGTCTAATCGTGCTGGAGAGAGGAAAAGGTCTGCAATGTGGGGATGTGCTAGGAACTGTCTTAAGAGTTTGAATCAGTAAAAAAAAGAAAGAGAACCAAACAGTTGAACGAGGTAATGAAGGACAATGCTGTTTATGAAGGGCTGAGCAAACAGGCAGCCACTTCAATACACATCAGATCTACAAGATACGGAAATGTGAATATACTGTCAGGTAAAAATGCCATTTTGAAAGAATGACAGCTCTGAGGTCAGAGATGTGCAACTGGTTTAGACAGAATCCTAAACTGAGATTAAGGTGCCTCTGAGTTCTTACATATGCAATCCTTATGGCCAGCTCCAAAAAACCCCTATTTGCTATTAGCATTAGGAATCTGCCTTGAGTCTTTATTTCTCAAGATCAGCATCACCCACTTCTTTGCTGACCTTCTGAGACACTCACCTTGATTTTCTTCCTTCTGTAAACACAGTCGTGTTCTGCAGCTTCTATATCCAAACATGTTTCCTTCAAAGCATAACACTGTTGCACATGGTAGCATACTTATCATAAGACATCCGTAAGAATATACAACCATACGTTGGCCTGGAGCAAAGCTTAACTGAAACCATACATAAATTTACAGATGGGAATGGAGTGGGGCAGAAGGGTACCTTACCAGCCTATGCCAAGAACATGGAAATGCAGTCCTCATAATATAATTATTAATTTTATTTACTGATCAATGGTACTATGTATGCACTGGAGATAAATGTATAAGGAGAGAAAAAAAGAAGAGAGAGATGCTTTTAGACACTTAGGGAGGATGGTTGGTTCTCTAGAGAACCTCAAGAACGTTGCTCAAGAATTGCTCGAGTTGATTGAAAATGGTTGGTCTCACCTTGATCCATCCCTGTTGAAAGTTACCTGTCCTGTGGATTGCAGTAAACAGAAAACTGTCATCTGTGGCTCTGCCCAGAAGTTGAAAAAACAGTGTCAGCATTTGTTGGTTTTTCCTTGACATGTCAAGAAAAAATAATCATTCTTAAACCTTTTCTAAAGAGGAAGTATTAGACCTGGAAGAAGCAGCTATGTAATTTGGAGATCTTCCTCTGGCCAGTCCAAACCCACAGGTCCCTTTTCCCAGAGAGATCTGATTTAATTCTTGTAGATTGGGAATAACAAAAATATGGTTAATGTCAAGAACAGAAGTCTTCCTTTCTTCCTTTCTTTTCTTTTTTTTTTTTTTTTTTTTTGTTTTTTAAGAGGTGCATCAAACTTGATAGATGGCAGAAGTCAGAATACATTTCTAAAATATGTAACTAGAATTCATGCTTTTTATAGCTTGATCCTGTTCCCAACTAAAAAATCAAGAGTTTTGTTGCTGACCTCTGCAAGACGAGAGCAGGGCCTTCAAATTGCATAGTAAAATATTCTTTATTCCTTTCTGTTTTAATGTCTATATAGATGTAGGCTAGAGAAGGATGAAAGTGTCAGTTTTTACATTTAAGGATTTGTGCTTTATGAGCCTTGATATGTTAATGCTTCCTCTGGGGCTATTCTGGATGAGTGCATTGCACAGGTGGCCCACTGCAATTTATAGACACAATAATTGAACAAGAGAAATAAGAGACAAGAGTGTTTTCAGCACATGGGATGCAGCTGGTTCAACTACTTTAGCAGGAGGCATAACTTCTGTATGACAGAGTCCCTTTCTATAACATAGGAAAGAGGACTTTTTTTTTTTTTCATGGAGACCCATGTGCTGCTTTTTGCACTTACCACGCTTGCTTCACATACCAGAGCAGGCTCTGAGAGTCACTTTGTCATGCCCTTAAATGAGCAATTTAGTCTACTATAATTTATACTGCTAAGGAACTCTTTTCAAACACACATCTGCTAAACCAGGAGCTGACTTGAGAAACTCATAACTCCCATGAACTGAACAGTCCCATACCAAGGAGCATTAAACTTAGCAAAAAGATGACTTAATGCAAAAAAACAATACAACTGGCCATTACAGTTACTACTAAACAAACCTAAGCTCAAACTAATATTTTCATTGCTTTCCTATCAGCTGTTTACATGGTTAACTTGGCCTTTTAATGTTGCAAACTGAATGTCTTGATATATGAAAGAAGTTTTTCTTGAGGAAACTGGAAGTTGATGTTCATCTACAGTTATTCGTCTTTCTGAAATGTAAAGTCATGAATAAACAAAATACTACTACTGTTACAGACAGAACCTGCTAGGTTCTAGGAAAAAACTAAACTAGATCTAGCAAAAATTCTAAACTAAGGAAGGATATGGAGTGCAAATATAGGAAG
>NW_010116720.1:0-41674 GCF_000699245.1 Pterocles gutturalis
AACCTTAATGATTCTATGATTCTATGTTCCCTCCCACAGAGCTGATATGCTGATAGGCCTTACATTATTTTACGTCATCTCTGTTGTCATCTGGCTTGTCTAACTGGAGCTGACTGGGTCTCTGATCTATTGAGTCTACACATCTCTGTCTTCACACCTCTCTTGGCCACAGTAGCTGTTAAAAAGAGCCCTAGGGACAACTGACATTCTTGACTGCCAGCCCAAATGTGTCAGCTGGAAGGAAGACTATTTCCCACATGACATCCCCTCCTCCATGGAGATTTTGGCAGCCACGCCGCTGCCATCTTCAGTCAAGAACATCTGGCCATCAGGTTGAGACAGAGGCAGAGCTCTCTGTGACCCCTGTTCCTGGCTTCTCTGTCCCTACCCCTAAAAGGGGGGCTGCTATTGTCCACTAAAGTGGCCGGTGACCTCAGGCTGGTTCCCATGACCATCCTTCCACCTGGTCCTGGCTGACCTCAGGCTGGCAGCCCTGTCTGCAAGGTCAGAGGCTGAGAGGGGCATAGAGTCACCCACAAGGCAGTATCCTCTCCAGGATGCTCCAGGGTCTCCTCCCTGCATGTTGGTGGGAGCGGTACCCAGCCGCCCCTGCTGCAGGGTGCTCTGTGCTCCAGCCAGGTGCTCCCTGGGGCCCTTGCCCTGGCAGAAGCATCAACAGACACTTAACACATTCTAGTGAAAGGGTGACACCAGGTCAAACTCTGCTGTTAGTGGCATTGCAAAAAGCCAGAGCAACTGCACCGAAGTCACCCGCGTCCATTCCTGTGTGAGTGGGAAGTAGCATTTGCATGCCTACACTTGTATCCTTATCACAGAGAAACTTCTGGCTTTGCACTCCCACCCAGCAATACAAGAGACAAAGGAATTAATGTCACTTTCCAGGTGGCTAACGGAAAGCAAAACTCAGTAGTATGTCGTAGCTTTCAGCTAAGCTGCATTTAAGCAATTATGCATCAGCAAAAAAAAGGCTACTTAGAGTGCTTAGCCAAAAAGTTTCCTCCAGAGCCCTTTCCACTGTGTGCTAGGGGCTCTACACCTCCCACTTCTCTTTGCCTTCATTAAAATTGGAGCCCATCTGCTCTGTCCAGCCTGCTGCAGCTTTAGGAATCTCACGTCACTCCTGTCTCAGCTAGAGATGCGCCTGAGCTGCACATTTTTGGATGGAGAAGCCTGTGATTGCTTCCCAGCTGTAGATTTATGGGAGGAGAAGAGGGAGTCTTCTCAACTTTGCCCCAGTTCCTTAAAAATAAACAGTCATAAGGAAAGATGGCTGTGGCCATGGATTGGGCCCCATCCCTGCTCCCCATGATGATGGGCTGCTCTGTCATTCCCCAGGAGCTACAATGTCACTGCTGCAATGAGTAAACAGGGGGTGAGGTTTGCCTCACAAAAGGGCAGCTCACAGTGAAGGCATCAGCTCTCCTCCACTGCAGGGCAGCCCCTCTGCTGCCTTTCCTGCCTGCACTGCCTGCGGGCCGAAGAAACCAGGAGTCAGGCAGTCGTCCCTGTCAGCTGGAAAAGCCAAGGTGAGGATGGATGGGTGGATAGGTGGATGGTTAGATGGATGAATGTATGGATGGATGGATGACTCAGGGTCCCAGTGTGAGGGCTGGAGGCAGGCCAGGGGGTCAGTGCCCTCCCTAGTTCCACCAGAGACTGTGTGCCTCGGGCACAGTGGCCCCCAATATCCCTGTTTCTGGGAGTCCACCTTCTGCCTGCTCTGCTAGCTCTTGTCCCTCAGACGAGCATAAAACAGAGGTGGAAAGCAACCCAAAGAGGGAATGAGACTGAGAGACTGAGAAATTGCTGTGAAGCAGATGTCTGGGAATCATTACAAAAACACTCTCAATCTTCCCAGAGCAGCTGAAAGCTTTACTGCCAACAGCACTTGGCTGCCAGGCTCCCATTGCTGTATAAATGATGATAATGGTCTTTGCTACTTCTTCTCCACACATTCTCCTCCTCTCTGTGGGGGTGGGCTCTCCTTGGCAGCCACGAAGCTCTTGTTATATGTAAGGAGTTGTTGGCAGGGAGGACTGGGATTGAACAGAAGAGGGAGAGGGGGTAAGGTCCCTCCTCAAAACTAATAACCACCAGTGATGGCCCCTACTGCGACATTTTATGCTCATTACATAGCTACTCTGGGTGCGTCTAATAGGCAGCACTTGCCTATTAACAAGCACTGAGCTTTGATATGGAAGGAAGGGTCAGAAGCACCCAGTGCTTACAGGGAAAAAAAGCAATGGGCTTCTTTCCTTGTGGTAGCACTGACCAGAGTCCATTGACTCAGTCTCTGGTACAAAAGTCTAAGAGGCAGGTGCGCTCTACCATGGTCCATCACTTACCTTTGCAAACAGCACATTCCTACAGCCCTCTGGTTATTCAAGGCCTGTCTCAACTTTGTGCAAAGGTCCCTGCTCCTGAACTTAATTAAATCCAGCACTTTCCTCACTTTGCATTTCTTTTGGTGGTTCTTATCTGAGGCTAAAGGGTTTGCTCTACAGCAGCTCCAAAGAGCTCTTTCTACATCACAGAATCACAGAATCACAGAATGTTAGAGATTGGAAGGGACCTCGAAAGATCATCTAGTCCAATCCCCCTGCCGGAGCAGGACACCTAGATCAGATCACACAAGAACGCATCCAGGCGGGCTTTGAATGTCTCCAGAGAAGGAGACTCCACAACCTCTCTGGGCAGCCTGTTCCAGTGCTCTGTCACCCTCACTGTAAAGAAGTTTTTCCTCATACTCAAGCGGAACCTCCTATGTTCCAGCTTGAACCCATTGCCCCTTGTCCTATCACTAGATGTCACAGAGAAGAGCCTGGCTCCATCCTCCTGACACTCACCCTTCACGTATTTATAACATGGTACGCTGCTGATGAAGGGCTGTCTGCTTAGTGCTCTTGAGATATTCCCAACAGCACAGTGAGCAATAGTAACAGAAACCCAAGTTTTTCTTTGTGGCCATGGAAATATTCCTTACTGCAAAACAGTAAAACAGAGCTCTTTGTCCTGCAGTACCTCTTTCTCTGGGTGCATATGTACTTAAGGTGCTTCCTATAGATGAATTTCTCCCTGCAGCAGTAGTGTCCCACATTTGTTTATATGAGGACAGACAGCTTTCCCACATAGAGTGTTTCAGGCTGCAGTGCTTATGTTTCAGACATGAAACTTGACAAATAATAGCAACAAACAATCAGACCCACAGAGACTTGTGGATATGTTTAGATTGTGCCCCAGTCCATGTGCCTGGAAGACCTGACCAGTCCAGAGGAACCCAAAGTTCACAGATGACACCTCTGAAGATGAGTTTTCTGTGCTAGAGAAAGTACAGAGACACGAGTACCTTCCTTTGCAGGGGACAGGGTGCTGTTCTGACTCACAGAT
This sequence comes from Pterocles gutturalis, assembly GCF_000699245.1. Lineage (NCBI taxonomy): Eukaryota > Metazoa > Chordata > Aves > Pterocliformes > Pteroclidae > Pterocles > Pterocles gutturalis. Next base: position 3,409 of record NW_010116720.1, read on the forward strand.
ACAAACTCAAGACATGGATGTTCCAAGTTTGTCATTTTCTTGGATTAAAAAACCTAGGCTTCTCCAGAAACTTTCAATGCTCACACAAAAGTCTGTTGAGCACATGTCATAGTTCTAACATCAGTCCTACTGAATATATAGAAAATTAGTATCAGAGCTACTGAGCACAAACTTAGCAGATTCAGTCATTTCACTGGCAAATAGCAAGATAAGAGTAAACCAACGAGCTCTGAAATCTCTTTCTATAGCAGTCCTCTCCCTGGTTCACTGGCAGGGTGTTCTGTGTGGATTTTCCTCTATCAGCCACCCAGGCTTGAACATGGGGCCCCCGGCTCCCTGTGGGACGCAGCATTGTTGGACTTCAGCAGACTCTGGCATGAGTAAAAGGCAAGTGATCCCTCCTTTGTCTTAGAAATGAGAAGCAGGCACAAGCAGGCCTTCACCCGCCAAGAAACATTTCTCTGTAAATCTCCACATGCCTTTTTCGTGGGATTAGTAACAGCACGGAACTGTTTCACAACACAAACGCTCATGTACTCATTTTGGCCACTTTCAAGCAGTGGAAACATGCAGGCAGCTTCATTACTCACAGAGAAAAGCAGGCTCAATGCAATTACTGGACTTCTTTCAGATCAAAATAGTGTAGTGCAGCAAACAGATAAACCCCATGCCAAAGCATTTCCTAAATAAAGATTTATTCTAGCAAGGCCCCATTCTCAGAGGCCTTTCATGTTCTTTGTATTACAAAGTCATGGGCTGACTTATCCAAAATGACTTGCACTCCAGAACTGTGCTGCTTCTCCTTTGTTGTTTTGTTATAAAACCCTGAGTTTCCTAAGTCTCCTTAATAAAAGTTCTCAAGAGGTTGACTGGAGAAGATGGGAGAAGTCAGCCTAGTGCAGCGTTCCAGGACCAGCTCTCCCTTCACACAAGGAAAGACTTAGAAACTGAGGTTAAAGGTCTGGTTTAAGCCAACTGAGTCTGCCCAATACAGAGCTATACGGCCAAAGACCTACCACACCTTGTGTTCCTTTCTCCACACACCCCACACTCTCCCTGTGACAAACTTGTCCTTGATGGGTGCTGACAAAAAAAACCCAAAAAACTGTAGTTTTTACTGAAGTCATGGGAGCAACTCAGTAGTTCAGCTTGCTCTGGTGTTTGCAGTTGAGGAAGGACCAAACCTTCTTAATGGTGAAGGTGCTGATTGGAGCACTAGTTCTGTTTTTTTAATAGAAAAAAAGTCCACCAAAAAAAGGTCAATCAATTAACACTCTACAGGAAATATTTCATTAATGACAAAAATATTAATTAATTGGCTGTAATTCAGACCATTGCTGATCTGAAAAGCCATTATGAAGCCTCATGGGAGCAGCAGCTGGACTGCTTCATGCCGCTCCTCTCCTCTCCTTCATGGGCTGAGACACATGGGAGGCCCACATTCCTCAGAAGGCAAGGTAATGTGAGCTCCCAGCCTCATCAGCGAAGCATGAACCAAACGTAAGCAGTGGTGTTTGGATTCATTTCTGAAGACTGAAAGGCCACCAAAATGCAGTGGTCTCAAAAGAAAGGCAGGTGGGTCACAAGCAGTGGCAATGCTGCATCCATCATTTTGCCTTCACATGAAAATCCTTGGCTTTTGTTGGAACATGGAGTGGCACAGTACAACCCAGGAGTAGGAAATAATCTGGTTTTAGATGTCTGTGTTTTCCTATTGTTTGTTGAAACTCATTTCCCTTCTCTGGCTGCCTGGACCTAAATAAAGCACACTTAAAAATACAGACAATGCATATTGCACATGTTGAAGCTGTATTAGGTCATCCCACGTGGTTCTGCCACAGAAGCAGTGAGGCTGCCTGTATCACCAGGGGTCACCCCCAGTTCTCGCTCCTTATGCTTCACTGCCTCTCATTTCACCTGCAGTGGTGTGCATTACTCCACATCCACATGGGTACCACAGAAAGGCAGATAAATGCATACAAAGAACAGGAAAGGAGAAAGAAAGCCAGGGGAATACGTCAGTGTGCTGATCTGTCTGACAATCCTTCTGTTGTTCAATCTTTTGTTTCAAGTAGGGGCTTTCTTTGAATTACAATGTCTAAGTTGGTTATCTAATACACAGGTGTAAAAACCTCAGCAAGAACATATAAGGCATAAAAGACAACTCCGGCATCCCCCAGGACTGCAAGTAATAGCAGCTTTTGCAGGGCTCCTTGTGACCGTGTAAGTCATAATGCTTTTCTCCTAAGAAACACTACAGAAAGCTCTGGTTTTTTTCGTATATCCAGCACAATTTCAGACATCAAGGTGGTACTCACTGACTCCCCCAACAAGTGAAAAATTCATCATCAGAAGTGCAGCCCTGAGCTGAAAGGTGGCAACCAGCAAAACAGCAAAGATGACCTGGGGAGAAATTTTGCCTGTAGACATTGGGACAGTTCCCCATGTTATAGGGTAGCACTACTTCTCAGCAGTTGTGGGAGCAACAGTGATGTGGAAGGGTGTTGTGGGTTGCTGGTTTTTCATTCGAAGTTTCAGAGGTTTGCATGTGTCACAGTTTAACCCCTGCTGGCAATAAGTACCACACAGCCACTCGCTCACTTACCCCTGGTAGGATAGGGGAGAGAATCATAAGAATAAAAGGGAGAAAACTCATGAGTTGAGATAGTGACAGTTTAATAAGTAAAGCAAAAGCCAAGTACAAGCAAAGCAAACCAAAAAATTCATTGACTGCTTCCCGTTGGCAGGCAGGTGTCCAGCCATCTCCAGGAAATCAGGGCTCCATCACACATAACAGTTACTTGGAAAGACAAAACACCATCTCTCTGAATGTGTCCCCCCCCTTCCTTTTTCTTCCCCCAGCTTTAAATGCTGAGCATGATGTCATATGGTATGGAACATCTCTTTGATCGGTTGGGGTCAGCTGTCCCGGCTTTGTCCCCTCCCTACTTCTTGTGCACCCCCAGCCCCACTGGTGAGGTGCTGTGAGAAGCAGAAAAGTCCTTGACTCTGTGTAAGCACTGCTCAGTAGTAACTAAAACATCCCTGTATTATCAACACTGTTTTCAGCACAAATCCAAAACACAGCCCCATACCAGCTACTGGAAGAAAATTAACCCTATCCCAGTCAAAACCAGCACAGCATGCTTTACATTTCCTGGTGGTGGATCTTTAATGAAATGGTGTAAAAACTTTTGACAAACTGAAAACAAACTAAAACCTGTTTTAAAGCATACATTCAATCATTTTAAATTAAATTAGGCTTTTCCAAGATGAAAAACTCTTTCAAATTACTTTTTGTTTTGAAAACGACAAAAAATCCCGGCTTTTTAATGAGTGATTTTTAGAAATGAATAATATGTAAAAATTTTCTTGAAATATGTTGGTACTACTGACTATACATGTTTTGCCTCATGAAAAAACAAGTCAAAAACTTTTCCAGTATGGTGCTAATCTGTATTTCATAAACAGTTAATTTACTTGCTGATGTTATTGAGAAAGCTGAGCAGCCTCCACTAAGACATAAATGCAGAAGAAATAAGGTGTTTCATAACTGACATTTCTCACATTAGAACAGCCACTATAGCCCTCAAAGTACCATCTCCACATGGGAGAAGAGTGCAATAATGGCACTTCACTGTACCACAAGAGTTTCAGAAAGCAATTGTTCTCATTGCCCACACATTTGCTGTAGTTTTTCCTAGCCAGAACACAACTTGTTGCACTCAGGCCATGAGTGATTTGATCTATTTCTTCATATTTATATGTCATTTAACCCTGTTTTTCCCATCTGGCTCCCAGGCTTAGGTGCTGCAGTAGATGTGCAAGTGAAAAGTCACTGCCACAGAAAGTTGTCAACAAGTCTCATGTTCTCTGTGTCCTCAGAAGGCAGCATGCTGGTCCCCACACCTGGCTTTTACAAACCTTTATCACTGTTTCAGCACTCCTATTTGGTATCTTCATTAACCTCCACCTTTTACATTTCTGATCTCATCCCAAACTTATTACTACTAACCAACTGATCTGCCAACCACATTAAAAAGTGCTGAGAATCTTTAAAATGTTCCTGGACTAAAAAGCCCTGCCTCCTCTCTCGTTTAAGTTATCTATGTTCTGCTGTTAAAGAGTTTTCATTTGGGGGTCTTTTGACTCTCTTTTTTTGTTTTGTTTATCCTTAGTGCAATTTTTTGGTTTTCGGCAAGATTCAAATTCCTCTTGGCAGTAAAACCTAGAAATATTTCACAGCTACCCACCCACTCCAAAACACTTGTGACCCAGATGCTGATTGGACAGATAATGGCTTGTATTTTGTATTTCAGTGCTCCATTTGTGTAGTGAGGAGAATAGTAATTCTCTGGCTAATGGAGAATAATCTGAAAAAGCATGTTAAGCCTATACAGCCCTAGGTCTGCTTTCTTGTACACTCACTCTGTCCTCCTCAGTTTACATGTGGTCTCATTAACAACTTTTGCTCAAAATGATACCGTGTGAGATTTTCTAGAGCTGGATCCTGGCCTGACTCTTGCTGAAATCAAAGTGTGTTAAGTCCAGCCCTGTGTTTTCTCTTGCCTTGCTCCTCTGCTGCAGGTTTTGCAGATCAGGGTTTTATTCAGAAGCATTGCACTGTGTGAACCTCATGCCTGGGCTAGTAAAACATCATTAGTACAAAAGGTCTTGCTGCCTAATGAGAGATCTAGTGCTGGAGCACTTGGCATGAGAAGGCTTTTCTGGGTCAGGGGATAACACACTGAGACTAGGAAAACCTGCATCCAATTCCTTGTGGAGCAGTCACAGACTTCCTTCCTTCGGCTAAATCACTTCATCTGGTGCGTGCTTCAATTCCCCGTCCATGCAGAGTGGATAATGTTTCCCCCTACCTCCAATGAGTACAGTCATCTAAACCTTTGCAGGTCCAGGGTATTTTGATATCACAAGGATGAGGACAAGGACTTGGGGGCCACAGACCCATAGAACCACAGGTAGCTTTCAATGAAAGACCTGAGTCACCTGTAAAATACTGGCTGGATAAATACCACAAAAGCACAATGTAACTGATAACTAGGTGTATCTGATCACTGTGCACTAGGATCACATTTCCTAAGTCTGAGAAATTACTAAATATTGCAAAGGGGAGGAAAATCCCGATCAGAAAGCAAGGACTTTACTGAATTTCATATCTTCAGTTTCCTGGGAAGACCCTTATCTTAAACAGATATAAAAGTTCCGTTCTTCCTGGATCTGGGGCGTGTGAAAGCAAGTAAAAAACACATTAACAGTTAGGACTTAATTTTCACATTAGCACCTCCCCCTCTCCTGTAGACACCCACCCCTTCTTGTTTGTATACATCATTAGTACACATCATTAACTATGACACGCTGATGGATCTCTGGTGCTGTGTTAAATGTGGCGTTTCTGAATAGCAAGAGGACCTGATCCAGGTCCTACGGGGATCAGAAGGATTCAGTTGTCACCTTTCAGCTACCTATGGGAATGGGCTAATTTGCTGGGGAGAGATGATGCCATGCTCAATACACAGCAAGATGGGGCCAAAGGAATCCCCTTTGTAACCAAACCCACATCCCATCATGCAATATCTGAATTACTGTTAGGGTTAGTTTTTTTGTAACTCCACATTAATAAATATCTCTCAACTTCAGCCTCTTCTCCATAAAGTATAACAAATGTTTCATAGCTTCAGCCTCTTGGCCATAAAGTATAATCCTTTACAGTGACCTGTGTTTTTCTCATTGTGATATTTCTCCTCTTATTGTGCCTGTCATGGCTTTGACTGCACAGCCCATCAATTAACAATTGTGCTTAAAAGTAGAGGATTTGTACATGAAGTTAAAAACAGCCATCAGGCGTGGAGGTTTTAATCTCTCCTTGTGTTTCTGTACAAGTAGCATGAGGTGAAAGTGGCAGGAAAGGACGTTCTCAGGGCAGCCAAGATAAAAGTCTTCATTTAACAACATTTAAATATAAATTGTAGTGAAACATGTTAGTGACAGATGGGAGGTTATGACTGATCAGATACAAGGCTTTGAATAATTTGCCAAACCAAACATCTTCTAGGTATTTTCCTTCTTTCTTTTTTACATTATTCTCCTCTCGCCACTTTTGATCAGTGATATATACAGTGATGGCCGCTATCAGGGAGTCAATAAACAAAGCTGTCCAGAGCAGGAGCAGGAATATGGGATATGAAAGGAAACTTCGGCATACCAAAGATATTTGAGCACAGGGAGAACTTCAAGGGTTTCCTTCGAGAGACAATGAACAAACTAATGCAAAGTGAAACTGAATGTGAAGAAAGAAAGTGAGAAAGAGATCTGAGAATATTTCTGCTGGCAAGGAAAAGATTTTTGCTGAGTGAAGAAGGGATCAAATAACAAACCTCTTTCACAGTGGAAAGCCCAAACCCAAGTGATACTAGCATCTTCCTTCTTTTCACTTCAGATGCAGATCCTAAGCTTGGATGACATCTTGAGTTAAATTGTGACAGAAAATTATCCAGGGGGTTCCTGTGGTGGAGAAGTTCTGTTGTACAAAACAAGCTGATATGCTGATGACAACATGAAGAGTAAAATAATCAAATTTGGAATTAAAGATTCAGAGAAAGTGGGGTTACAAATGTCAGGTTTTGAACAAAATATGGTTCATTTTTGCTTTGCCGTGTCATTATATATCATATTGACATTAGAAGAAGTCTAATTGACTAATATGTCAATATGATGGATTAGAAGAAGTATTTTGTTATTAATTCCCTCTGGGGAAATCCAGAACAAGCCTTTGTTTAAATCAGAGGATTTTTCACAATGAAAATTTTGAAGAGCTCTGCATGTATTGAGTGAGGTCACCTTGCTAATTAGCATAAGTAAACCTATAGTGACCTGCTGCAGAGAACAAGTTCTGGACTAAGCTAAAATTGTCTGTAAGTTATTAATATTTTTCATGACACTCCCACAAGAGAGATATATCTGAAGAAAAAGCCTTATCTTGGGAGATCTATATAAATACAAGGCAAAAGAGTAGATTAAATTTCTATGAATGTAGACATGACTTTCAAAAGTTTGGCTTTTTTTATTTTCCCCAGATCTCACAGGACAGCAGGTGTGATGGAAAACAGAGATCAAGGACTTCCCAGTCTACAAAAGTGAAGCTAAGGAAAACCTAACTGGCAGCTCTGATTCAATGTCCTAGTAAATTATGTGAAGGGTTGTCCAGACCACTTTAGTAGCAGAGAATTCAAATCTCCCTTACAAAATGGAATAATAACATGTCCTGGGTTCACCTAGGATAGGGTTTATGTTCACAGAAGCTGGGAGGTGGGCATAACCAAAGGGATATTCAATACCATGCTGACATCACCCCACAAAATATGGGAAACTAGTCTGGAGAGGGGTGGGAAGTTTTTTTTGTGGGGTTGTGGGTGTGATGCTGTGGTGCGGTGAGGTTTTTCCATTGTGTGTTCATTCTATAATCCTGCCTGTTATTATCTTCTCTTTTCTCATGTTTTATTACTAAAATCTGACGTTATCTCAACTCATGAGGTTCCACCTCTTTTTTTTTTTTAATTATTCTTTCCCCTATCTTACTGGCGGGTGAAATGCAGGGGAAGGGAGCAACCATGTGGCGCGGTGATGAGCAGTTGCTGCTCAGTCCTTACCCACAACATCATGTAAGCACCATAGATTGGAAAGTGAGGTCTTCCAAGATCCATCCAGCCGTCTGTCCTGCTGAGAGACCCTGAACTCTAGTGGCACCTCATGCTCTCTCTGTGTTTTCAAAGCCAAGACACAAGGCTCTGATTCAGGCCCCCATATCACTCTGTGGAGAACCTGTTTTACTTCATGGATGATATAAGGATTCAGGATCCAAAAGTCCTGAATAGTAAGCACTCGCTGTTTCCTTGAACTTAGATATCTCAGTGGCTCCTAAGGCTTTTGCAGAAACTGCCATCCATTCCCTGAATATGGCCTTATGTTCTTCTGTGCTGCCTGTACTGAGAAAGAACTAATCTGTGTTGGGATGCTGATCTCTGAGTGCTGATGTTATGCATAGATTGATCTTAAAGTGCTTTGGTTTTTACACATTCTGTTAATAATAAACTCTAGGGACAAAATCCGCAACTCATCATGCAGGGGTGAATCAGCAGTCACTAAAATCCATGGAATTTTTTCCATATTTATGTGTGTGTACGTAAGATCAGGTCTTGGATCTTGAGTACCCTTTGTTAAGTCCTTACAGTTACTGGGACATTTATCTGCCACGATTTCAACTCAGTTGCCCTGCTGCTGCTTCAAGTGTGAGGTTCCTAAAGCCCACAGTCACCCACTTTTCTGGTGGCTTGAATTTACAAAGCCACCAAAGTCCTGTCCCTGGACTGTGTCTAGTGTATTACCTGTAGCTCAAGCTAGCACCAAAGGATGGAGATGCCCAGGTGCGATACTCAAAACACACAGAAAATTCCTGACAGATTCAGTAATAGTATCATGTATCCACCATGGACTTTCTACTTATTGAGACCGTTATCATAGACATTAAACTAGGGGGGTCTATTATGGCATTTCTAAAGATCCCACATGGCCCCTTGTCCCTACATGCCTGAAAGAGTTGTATGAAATTAAATGTGGTTCTGCAGAAGCCTACCTGTGCAAGCAATTAGATTTCCTACAGATTTAAAGAGCATAATTTTACTATGGAACCATATTCATGTGACTTCTAAATCACTAAAAAATTCTAATCTTGATCACACATATGTTTATGGGATATTCAGTTAAATGGGACTGTTCCTGAAGAAAACTATGTGATTCACAATTACACATATTATTTCTGAGTTGGGAAATTCTTCACACTTCCAGTGATCATCTGTGATAAAATGCAGTATAAGGTAATGTTCAGCAGTCAAAACAGGGAAACTGGCACAGAACAATGTAAACCCTACCTACCCAATGCAATAATGCTAAAAACACCTTATCAAATTTTGACCCAGAAACACACATGTAGCAAGATGACAAATAACTCGTTCTTGGAGAGAGGCCCGGTACTGATTTATATCTTGCAACCCGAATAAATATAAAAAGCCTGCCAGAGCTGACCATGTAAATCTTAACCACCTCATATGGTTTTGTTCTATGAAGTGAAAAATATGAGGAAGAAGGTGTTTTTGCACTGTGAATTAGCTATTCAGGAAAAGTGTTATTTATTGAACTCTATGGGAGGGAAGTTAATTTCAGAAGTCATAAACATGATGAATTATTGTTAATATCTTGGAGGAATTAAATGGAATTGAAAGGAAAAAAGGTCTCTATTTTCGTTTAAATAACAATTGGGACTGAGCAATGTTAAGCATAGGCTTACACCTGCCAGGAACTAGCTGAATAGCGATCTTTGAAACTATCACTGATTAACAGGAGTGGGGACCATCCCACAAATCAGTGGCACTCGTGTTTTGTGTGTTCAGTCCTCATGAGGATTCATGGGACAGTGCTGGGTAACAATTTCAGCCTAAGGGTAGCTTGTGACCTATTTGCTTCCACTCTTTGTTATTCCTACATTGCGGATGATTGCCCAAGAAACCTGGCAGTGTCCCTGCTCCCAGATTTAATACTTTCAAGCTAGAAGCTGGAAGGAGGTGGGGGGAAAAAATAGTCCCATGGTTACTGTCAGGCTCACTGCAGCGCAGTTTGGTGCCTTGAATTTGTTAATATAGGTCCCAAGGCAGATTGGGTCACCCAGTGCGAGTCACCTTCAGCCCCATTTCTGAATTTCCCCTCAGACTGGACACCTGCTTTGAGATGCTTCAGGTCTGTTTTTCAAGGGGACTAAGTACTTTAAGTCCCCCCACACACCTGAGCTCTCACACACTGAGAAGGGCAAAAGGAGAGGTTGGACATCTGAATGGTGAAGTAAGGATGTTGCATTAGAAAAGCAGACACAGAGACATGAGATTGGGAAGAAAGAACACTGGAAGAGGAAGGTAGAGCAGAGATGGTCTATGGGGCTGGATAAGGCAGAGGACATGGGGATACTGAGGTAGAATGGCATAAGGGGGTAAAGCACTGCAACAAGAGAGCACGAAGGTAGAGGCAGCTTAGTGTTGAAGAAAGTGACTAAAAGCACCTCCACTCATTGTATTTGTAAGCTGCTGGTCTTGTATTCAGGCTGGAGAGTGTTAGTGTCTCCAAGATACATTCCCTTGTCCATTCACATCACCTCATCCATGTCCACCGCTGGGTACACACACAGGTACCTCCCTATTTGGACCCCCTACACACACCACGCATTGTCCATGTTTACATCATCAGGCACCAGTGTGCACAGGTCCTCAGACTTGCAAATGCACAGATCCCATTGCTCACAGCACTAAGACCTGCAGGTGTTTGTTGCAACCTTACTACCTCTCACAGCAACTTTCCACGGCTCCTAACACACCAAGATGTCTCAGCCTCACATAACCTTGATGTCGCAAGCCTATGCTAATAAATCTGAATAAGTAATGGACAGATACAAATCTGGGTAATAGAGTTAAATATCCTTTCTTAACTCAAACACAAACCAGATGTCTTCCATCTACCAGCAGGCCTCCACAATTATCCACACTGCCCATGCCGTCCCCCCGGCTCCCTGCTGGCCCCTTTCGCCTGTGTGATTAATATGACGCATCACCATAGCTAGCTCAGGGATCAGGTTGCATTAATTCAATGGTACTTTTCTCAGGCAGGTTTGTTGAGTGTCTTTATTCAGCTGTTTTAAAGCACCTCCTGTTTTGTTTTGCTTTGTTTTGTTTCTCTCCCCACAATCACAACCTCTGCCTGGATTCAGGACTTTGCTGGGGAACTCAGCCCACTCACCCGTATGGAGGCTGCAATAATATTTGGCATTTTTTTCACAGTGGAGTAAGTGATCTTTGCGGGCAGCATACAAGCAGTAATTAATACTTGACACACACTGTAGGGGAGAGCTCTGCTGGCAGGAGCTGAGACAAGGCGTTGGTGTTACACAGCCCCACAGAGGCGGAGGTGGGATTCAGACACGTGCTCCCTTGCACAGCCTCTTGGTGTAATGCAAGCTCACCGGCCCTTCCTGACATTCGAGCAGCTCAGAAGAGCTGCCAAGCAGGTGAAAACTGCCAGGCAGAAGCCTTTATGTGCAGCACAATCAAAAGCCCCGTATTTTTTACTGTATAAATACGTTATAATCAACAGTGAGTTCTCATAATGCTCTTATGAGCTACTGTGCCGAAAACTATCAGTGCAAGCATCACCATACAGCACTCAGAGAGCTTTGACAGCCCGTGTAACAGCCTCAAAGGCAGCACTTGCTGGAGGCTTTCTGGCCAGCTTATGACTGTGGCCAAGAGGCCATCTTTACCTGTTAAAGTGGAGGAAATCTATTGATCTACGTATCTGGGATCACCATGATGCAAATGAAAAGATAATGCAGAGCTAAACAATGATCTGGCAAGAAGCTCTCAAAGTTTGGCTTACTTATTTATTTTTAATTAAAAAAACTGTTTTTTCCCTTCTCTCTCTCTGTCTGGAACAAATTGAGAGCAGTCCAATCTTGTAATTTTATTTCCACCCCAGTGTGCCAAGGCAATCAGAGTTGTCAGGACCAAGCTGTCTATGTTAAGAGTTAAATTTTATTAGCAAGCTTGCTTGCAAGTCAGCTGCATGAACTCCAATTTATCCCTTGGAGCCACACAGCAGAGTCCCAGCGTGAACCTCCTGGTTGCTCTACATAGAGAACTCTCCCAGCAGGATGATTAGGATAGTGTGCACAAAGATAGCACCAAAATTCAATTAGAAAATGCTTTTTGTTGAAAACATACAAGGGAGAGCAGCTTACATCTCAAAAGCCAGATTGCATGACTGGGCCAGAAAGCACTGTTTTACAGGAAAGGCCTGTTATGGGGATTGCGTGACTTGGACAGTTGACTTTGGAAGATATGGGGTCTAAAATTTGGTGTACACATAACATTTGCTACCAAATTAATTTTTGGCTTTCAAACACTGCCATTGTCTTCTTCCCCATTCCCCCTCTCAAATTCTTTGGAACTTAAGGAGTAATCTTAATTGACCTTTAACCACCAAATGTTGGCTGTCAGTGCAGCCAATGCCTTCAGAAGGTCAAAGTTGGTTGGATGCAAACCAGATCCCAGAGCTTTGACCTCGCCATACTTAGCAATCTCTAAAGAGAGTCCAAGGAAAAGTGGAAAAGTGAAGAGTGAACATGCTCTTCTCCAAATAGAAATTCTCTCCAGGGCAGGATTTAGGACAGAAAAATTTCCATTACTGCAGCCTGAGTTGGACTTGTCCAGCAAATATTTAGGACTTCAGGGTGGCTTTCTGACTTCAGCTGGACTGAAGTTTGGTCAGTGCTCCTATCCTGGGGATTTCAGCAATTTCTTTTCTAGCACCAAGTCCAAAGAAATTAATAACATTCACATTCTAAAAGAAAAAAAAAAAAAAAAGAACATGAACATCTGGAAGTCAGTCCCCACAAATGGCTGTGTATAATCAGGATTAAGCCATTACAGTGTCTTGCTTCTTAAATGATGGAAAATTGAATTGTTCTGAATTGTTCTCTCTGCTAAGAACCTGCTGCAGACAGAGAAGAAAAGAAAGCATTGCTTAAACTGCAGTAGAAGAAGAATTTCATCTTTTGAAAAACTCAGGTTTCCCCTGCATAAATGGTTCAAACACTGGAATGTAAAGTAGTGATGAAAAATGAAAGCCATGTCAGCCCAGAAAGCAATATTTTAAAGCAAAGTGTTTAGGAGTCAAAGGCCTTTAAATAAATCTAAAATACATACTTTATTTTAAGCCCTAAATCTGCTGCTGCTAATCCTCATATTTAAAACCAGAAATCTATTTTCCTGGAAAGCAGCTGAAACAGGATGAATCTGACGTGGCTAGCCAACACTAAGTTATTGTCTTCGATATTTGTTGTGTCCATCACTACCAGCATTATGTCTCTGACGTATTTCAAAATTACTCTCACACTTTATTGTGCTCCCATGAGTAGAATATAACCCTGTAACCAAGAGCTCCTGCCCCCTGCTGCAGTAAATACAGAAGTTGTAGGTGGTATCCTAACCTGTTAACCTGCCCCATTTCCTTTGCTGACTGCAGTGAGCATTCACACCTTGTCTTTTCCTCAAACCTTGCACACTTTTAATCCTGTGCCAGTTGTGGGACTGGCAAGTCTCTTTGTCAGTCCTTTACAGTGCAAGGACCTGGAAAAGGGAGGTCCAGTGAACCACCCAGGGGCATAGAGGAATCCGATGGTATAATAAAAGTTAGGAACTGGAGGTGATGTGGTCCCACAGCCATGGTACGTGCCACTGGGAGACAGGAAACCTGCATTTGGCACTCACTGCAGCAGAGAGGTAATGGGACTTAATGTGATTACTCCTTTCCTCTGAACACGAGTTTCGTTTCACACTGCCACGTGGCCCATCCAGCATCCCTGGACAGGAGAGGTCAACAGAAGACATAGTGCAGGGGAGTTCGCCTCCAAGAGCCTCTGGGTACTTCACTGTTACAGATGCAGAAGTGAGAATAGGTTCAGTGAGAACAACCAGCTTGAGTTGTTACTCAGACATTTATAAATTCTCTTCCTTACTGTGTGAGCAGCACACGGGAAATATGCTGTGTTGCTGTGAGACCCTGCGACATGAATTTTAGGCTCTTCTGTGCCCAGCAACAAGAGCATTAGCTTTGCGCAGGGCTGCACAGAGCCCTTCAGACCCTGAGGGCAGCAGGGACTCCTCTAGTTGCCAGTACTGTATGAAAACCTGTCTGCAATGTGAACCTCTAAATACAGCATCCAGCTCACTCCCAGAATAGAGATTTTCTAAATTCCTGCAGGTAGAAGCCTTGGGGGGAAAAAGACCCCAGTCCTTCTGGAGGATGAGGGGGAGTCACCGATTGCAAGCACTCATCCCACCAGAACTAATGCCTCCAGCTTCAGTCCACAGGCTTCAGTCTCGCCAGATATTTCGGTCCCTGATTCTCTCTTCTTTTAATAGAAAAACCTACTTTTTTTGTAGGTTAAAATCAGAAAATCCCAAGAGGTTCAAAAGGGACTAATTAGCCATGATGTACATAATCTGGCATCTAACTCCTAACACAATGCTAATGAATAGACCTGACCAATAAATGAAACAAGCCAAAGTTTCCTCCTGCCAAGTAATACATATTTCTGCCAAAAAAATTTGAAACAAAATAATCCAAATAATTCTGTTGACTCTCATTCACAGGTTTTGATTTTCACTTTGTTTCTAAACTTCTCTGATCTTTGTGGAAGGGAGGTGGACAGACAAAGACTGATGTTCCTTTCCTTTTTCCCACAGAAAAAGAAAATGGAGAGGAGAGAAATGGGAGAAAAGTTATAGTTTTCAGGTCTCTCTCTGTATCCTCTCAGATATTTTACTTCTCCCCCTTTCCTGAGTAGAGACTACAGCAGGAAGAAAAAGAGGAGGGAATCTGTGAAATGAGGAACGATCAAAGGTTTCTTTCTTTTCCTTCCTCATTTGATTTCTTTTCCCTCCTTTTTTCATACGGCAAGTGATTGGATGAAGTAATACTAAGAACTCACAAATTCAAATACTGAAAATCAAAATCTAGTCAAAGAATTGCTAGGCATCACTTAATTAAAATGCTTCTGTGTTGAATTTTAATCTACAGAAAATGTTTACTGGAATTGAAGACTTACAAAAAATTTGTTCAAAATAAAATGCGTACTCCACTGGCAGGAGAATATGATCGATAAAGAAGGATACAAAAAGATAATAAACTGCAAACCCTAAAATGCAGAAACAAATTATTTCAGAGCCTGATTCTGGAATGTGTGACATTTACCATAATGTAGAGAAAATCTAGAAATATTGGTCAGTTTAAACCTTCAAGGTACTGACTTTTCTTAGAAGCTTGTTATTTCCACTGCAGTGAAAATCTTCAGTACCTCCCAGTATCTGCCCCCCACACACATATGCCTGGTTTGAAATTTCCCCAGGCTCCCTCCATATGGGACTGCAATGCTCTGGGCATGGAAAACCTGCTCCCTGTCTCCAGCCTTGCTGTGTCAACATGACTGATAAATGAGTGTTATCACTGTAGGAAAACCTTAGCTATCCCCAGTCAAGCTGTGAAAATTACAAACCCTGGAGTAAAATAAATCAACATATAATCCTTCCCACTGTTGCTTTTGCTATAGTCAAGGGAGTCTTCAAAATACATTTCCCAGTGCACGTTTCCCAACATCTCAACTCCAGAGCTTTGCTTTGCTTTGCAGGCCTCGGCTATGAATCACAGCTCTCCACCCAGGGATGCTGATGGTCTCTTCAAGTATGTCCGGGAGTATCTGTAGCATACACCATGCAAGCAATGCTTTATGCAGTTAGAGGAGCCTGAGGTATTCTTCAATGCAACGTTGATGTGACTGAAATGACCCTTTTGTGTTTGAACCAAACACGCTGATATTCTCCATGCTGGGGAGATAAATGTCAGCTCAGGAAGGTATTTCTTTTTTGAAAAGAAGTAGAGGGGACTGCCATCTGAAATTAATCAGCTATTTCTTAAAATATAAGGAAAGGAGAAGAAATGGATGGTTCAGACATTCTTACCAAAAGCGCACTTTGTCACCCGGCATCTCTTTGTTTGGAGGCAAGGTTTTGAAACTGGGCTGTCTGCTCACCACAGATACTGGAAAGCATCTTTTGTTGCTCTCAATAAGTTTTTGCCTGTATTTGGTAAGCTATGAGATGCTGAAACATTTCAGTTCCCTTGTACTGAGCAGGGACTTCCCCAACATCACATTCTTGTCCCAGAGGTTTTGCCTGCACTGGCCACCTGTGCGTCACTCTGAGGCAAGAGGAGAGGAGCCAGACTTTCTCTGTAATTGCTCCCTGGCTTCCCTGTGATGCTCTGACTCACATTGGGCTAAGCACACTGGCTTTCTGAACCCTTTCCCAAGGAATCTCTCTGGCAGATTGGACTGAGTCATTTATTTTCAGGAGGTCTTCATAATCAAGCACCACTGGAGCACTTGAAACAAAACAGGTAGTTTTCTTGGTCTTTTTTCAAATACTCAGGATTCATATGCCAGGAATCACCAATATCTCTGAGGAGCCTGAATCGCAGGGACTTGGGGAAGCTGAGCCCAGGGCAGCAGCCAGGGGATGTGATCTGAGCTGGGTGGACTCTCCGTGGATAACTGTGCTGCACAGAAAGTGCCACTGAGCAAAGGATGTGCCTTCCTGCATGGCAAGACCAGCAGAAGATGCTGTGTGATGTACATGCAACTTCTTTAGCCCAGGATTGCATGGCTTGCAGCCTGACCCATTGGGGTGTCCAGAGAGACACCTCCTCCTGACGTTCCCCATTTCTGCCGACATGCCATTTTGATTGCTCCAGTGGAGGTCAGGGCTCTGCAGTGCAAATGCAGAAACTGTGAAAAACTATCCCCCTTTGCACCAAGGAGGTGCGCTGCCTTCCTCATCCTCTGGTCACACACAGCTTTGATGACTTAATCAATCTTCTTTTCTCTGCTTACACAGCTGCTCAGCAGGCCCAGGCGCCAAGGACTAACAACTAAGCAAGACTCATGCACTTTCACTCCCAGTTTAGCTTCCCTGAAATCCAGTTTCCAGAAGAAACTGCTGTTTTCTCCACCCATTTTCCTGGCGGCCCATTTCAGAGACCCACAGCCCTATCCTTTGCAAGCTGCCTCCTCCATCAGCAGCCTCTGGGGCAAGCCCATACAGCAGCGCTGGCCCCACTCGGTCTGCAAGGTACAAGAGGGCCCTTGGATTATTTTTTTCAACAGTAGAAAGGGGAAAAAACCCTTCCTCTTGGTGAATACAATGGGAAAAATGAGATTAATACATACTGCTTCACCCTCTTTCCTGCCCCCATGCATTCCTTGTCTGAGCCAGGGGAGCGAGAGCACTAGAATATCGCCTAAAACCGCCACTTTATTTCACTGTTGCTTTCTTTTAGGTATTTTTGGAGGGAGATGTTGCAGGTGGCCTTCTCAAACATGTTGACTGCATGTCAGGGGGAGAAGTGGGAAAAGGCATGTTTAGACTTTCAGAAAGGAATCAATAGTCCTCTGGAGGGCTGGTGTGCTTCAGCTGTAAAGATTTCAGTCCTCCAATCAAGATGGAAACAGCCGTATGTGACTCAGACACCACCATCCTGAATAGTCAAGGAAGACTTTATGAGTTAGTGCAGCTGAGCTCCATGAGTAATGCGTAGAGTGCTGGCAGAAAGCAGGATCAGCTCACAAAGAGCAAGCAAAGGGTCAGAGAAGAAACGATCACATTTATACCAGTTGCCAAGCTTTGGACTCTGTGCTGTCACTTCCATCTATCCATATATTGTGGAAATGCACCTGATGATACCAAACCTAACGACAGCTTGGCCTATGCTCTCACTGAACATTTTGACCAGTCCTACACAGCACAGTGCACGTGCTGTAGGCGCGTAGCACTCCGAAGAACTGCTTAGATTGGCAAAGAGAGGAACACCATGTCTTTTCCAGCTGTAACTCTTGCAAATCCATGGGAAACTTTTCCTCTCAAATATATCTGTTACTTTGCTATATTCTTTTTTTGCTGGCTGGCTTGTATCTCTGAGTGCAGATAGTTCCAATGTGGTTGTTTTAGCTACCCTCCATTTTGGTATCAAGCCACATATTTTCAATGCTCTAATATTTGTAATTAATATAAACAGAGGTTGCATGTGCATTTATATGTGCTAAATGCCAAATTGGCACGTGTTCTCTTGGCTCAGCCAGGACCTGGAGACTTCCCCACATGGCGTCCCTCCAGGCTGCAGGGATTGCTTCCATTTCAAATAACAGCTTTTCATTGAAAACCTCTGTGGCACCTGTGCTCCACTGTCCAGGGAGCCTCAGGGCCACACCAACGCGTACACAGCGGCTGTGCAGCAGGGAGCCAGTGCTGGCGTTCAGCCACCTGTCCTGCAAACCCGTCCGTGCTGCGAGAGTGGAGCCACACGTGCAGCCTGTTGGCAAAGCCTCCCCAGCGCCACGGGCTCCAGTCCACCTCACGCCAGCTCGCAAGCCCCCATTGCCTCCCATCTACAGCAACAAGGTGTTCTCACTGCCAAGGCCAGAATAGCTCTGCCTGGGCTGGGATGTTGCCTGAACACCCAAAATAGATGAGAAACCAGTCATATTTTTCTCTCTCTCCCTCTGTGTTTTTCAGTCCTGCTCTGTCTTCCCCTGCCAAATTGCCTGAGCACCTCCCAAACTGAACAGCTGTCTGACAAGCCTTCTCCCCAGGGCAGCAAGGTCTTGGATGCCTTCAGATCCGCTTCCTCATTCTGTATTGCTCCTCACACATAATTTTGTAGCAGCAGACTTTCTGGATCCAGGACTCAAGCAGTAAGTGACAAAAGAGTTGATTGCAAACAGATCTTTTTGGTATGCATACATGTGAATGCATACTTATTTTCAAGACTGGAAAATTTAAAATTATTTTCTTATTTCCTTGTATTTTTCCTATTCATTTCATGTTCCATTTTTAGCTGTGCTTGCAACTTATTGGGAACCTGCCTTCCTAAATCAGATGGATGAATTATCACTTCACTTTTTCTGGGAAAATAACACTATAGAACAATCACTCTAGCATACACAAGTACTACTGGCAAGGAATATGTAGGTAGTTTAGATTTATACGGCTGTAACTGAAAGCAGAACTTGGCTATATTCTGCCTGACTATAATGAAAAGAGATAGTCACAATGGGCTTTTGTATGAACCTGGCTTTGAGAAATTATGGCAATAAAAATAGCAATGCCATCATTTGTTAATTCTAATTATTTCAAAAGTCAGACATGCAAGCCTGTTCTTAAGGGGATGTGCTGAACTGAAATGCATAATAAGAAAATAGCAGGTCTTTTACCAGATTAGAGGCAACATTGAGTCTTCCAGGAATTTATATCATGGTCATCTGCACATGGTTTGAATACTACAGGTTCTTCTAGACAGAAACAATAAATGCTTCTCTTCCAGCATCCTTGGGATAAGCCTTTTTTTCATGCTTGAAGAGTTTCTGAAGCAGGCTCTTTATTTAGGTGTGAAGAGGCACAATGGTGGCTGACCCATGTCTTGGTCACCTGCACACAGAAATGCCACCAGCCATGCTGTGAGCCTCATAGCTTAGCAAAAGACAGGAATCAGCAACAAGAAAGCAGTTATAAGGGGGTTTTTTTCTTTTCTGTTACAATTTTCCAAGAGTGCCTTGGGATTTTTCTCACAGATTCGATCAGTATCCAAGCCTTATCAATCTCCTGTTCTTTTTGTTGTCTTACAGATGGTAGTGGCACTGATTTACCGTTTTGTGTCTGTCAGCCTCCAATTAACAGTATTTCAGATCTAAGCAGTTTGAAGCAGGTCCTGCTGCATAGCCTGTCCATTAACAGCTCTGAAAGGGAACAAAACATTTCACTGAAATGCCATGTGCAACTGTTATATCTTGTTCATTTCTTGAACATATGTGCTTACATTTGAGTTAATTTACGGCTGATGACAAGTATCATACTGACGAGCCTAAAGTTCAGCACAAATTCCCCACGTCTTCATCATGAGGGAACCTGAACATCTTCCAGTTGTCCATGAATCCATGTGGCTCATCCATCTCATGAGAGGTTTCTTCCCTCACATCCTCTCCCTGGGGAAAGCTGTGTGCAGAGAGCCAACATGTTTGGGTAGTATTTTTCTGGAGACATGAATTTTTGCAGCCAGTCATGCTGCATAGTTGTGACGCTGCATATACTGCCAGTTAATTCCTTCCTCCCTCAGTTGCCTACGCCCCTACAATTTCTGAATCCATCGGCCACTTTCAGACACATTTGATAAAGTGTGAGAGATATAAAAGATAAGAAGTTCCTATGAAGCAGTGAAAACCAGGGTCTGGGTAGAGGAAGGAAACCTCGTTAGTGTCCCGAGTGAGAGAAGGGACTGCAAGGTGAAAGCAGTAATTACCTGTCCTGTTTGATTTGCCAGCTGGCCAAGCAGCAAACATATCCCAGAGAGCCAGTCAGCATCACGTGGCTCAAAACAGGCTGTGGCACATGCTGCTTTTGGCTCCCCAGGAGTTAGGAGACTACTGGAGGAGAGATGAGGGTCTGTGAGGCATCTTAGGCAATGCATGGAAACATGACATCATGGGAAATACATTGGTTGTCATTATACAGATGAAATACAGAAATCCCACAGAAAAACAGGCTGCCTCTGTTTGCATGTTCAGGAAATAACTTGTTTTAGTATTTGCCTCCTCGATGTTCACTGCAGAGGTGGGTTGTGCTGAATGCCTGCCACTCAGAGACAGAAAATGCTGAGCTCCAGGACATTCCCGTGGGATGGTGGAGAACAGTTTGTCCTCTGTGCAGATGGGTTTCCCTGTGCAGCACTGTGGTGGACCTCTGACTCCCCAGCAGGTACAAGGCAACTGAAATTAGTTTAGATCCAAAGACAGATGACTAAACTCACTCTAATTGCCTTCCATTCATGGTGGGCAGAGGACATATCCACAGACTGCTGCCACAGCCAAAATTTTGTTAAACTGCAGTCAGTTACACAGACTTCATTGTGATGCTAGAAAATATAGATAAGATTAACTATTATGGTAGTTTAGCAAGAAGAGCACACCTGATGGACCATTAATCACAATACCTTTGTTGCTTCTCATCTCTTTTTGTACATAATGGTCTAATCCCAGTAATGACATATTTTTCTTCTGATGTGCTTTCCTCTTCTGTTTCCCTATATGAAGAGTAGCAGTTCCAATGAAACGAGTGGAGAATCAGGAGAATCAGGATAGGAGGATGATGCTGCCGATATATATCCTGTGATAGCATTGCTTTCATCAAATGAAAGGGAATGTTCCCCTCAAGCAATTGTGCTATGTTCAGGAACACATGTTACCCCATCATGGAGTCCTTCTGACTGATCATTAGTCAAAATCAGAGCTCTTTCCTAGTCTGCCCATGTTTCTACATGGAGAAGACACATCAGTAATGAAGATAACTGCCTGCATTGGCTTTTGATATGACCTTTCTCCAAAAGCAATTCTTTTTCATCTGTTTCACATAAAATTAATCAAAATCCTCCCATCCAGATAACTTCTGTGAGACATCCTTAGGTCTCCCAGCTGGATTGCTAAAGCATCAGCCTATTCCCTGACCTTAGCATCCATTTTATTATTAAACTTGCAAAAGCAAGCAATTCTTCAGCCTGGCAGGTGAGGCAACAAACCCAGACTTCAAGAAACCACACACTATGCACATGTTTTGTTTCTATTAAGATCACTAGACTTGGCCAGCTGCTGTCTCCTGGATTAATGACCAATGCCTCCTCCTCTCAGGTGTCCCACTTAGCTTTTCCCTGGAGAAACTGGGCAGCCATCAGACCTGCTGGGATCTGAATCCCAAACTACTTTGGACATTGACCTTTCCAACACTGTATGATTTTTTTTTAAAACCGTTACTGAAAGTTCAACTAACAATTTATTTATTTTTTAATTAGCCAGCCCTTAGGAAGAAAAAGAGATAGACTCCAACAGCTCCTTGGTCCCAGAGCTGCTTATCAGCATGTGCAGTAAACAGGGGAAAAATCATAAATATTACATTCTCCTTCACGATAAGGGATTTCAGAGTGAAGGATTGCTTCCCAATAGGAAACTTCAGGCCAATGTCATGGAAATGGGTCACAGATTCCCACAATGTAAAGTCCATCATGGGTCTTCCCTGGAGCAAGGGATTCTCTCCTGCTCCCACACAGCTCCCCTCTGGCTCCCAGGGAGCTCCCCTTCAGCACGGAAAGTCAAGGCTGCAGCCTGAAGGTGTCTACATCAGCACCTGCATCAGTGACCTTTAGGAAAGGAGTGGAATCCCATTTTGTTTCTCATTTCGGAGAACATGATGTTTCCTAGAAAAACAACTGGTGTTCAAGTCCTCTGTCTGTGTAGAGATGAGGGGTTTTGCCTGCTTTGGGAATGAGGGCATGTTGCAAGCTGAAGGACCCACGTTCCCTGTGTCCTGTGAAGTCCCTGGCTCTGCCAGGGGCTCGCTCCAGCACCGCCTGTTTTGCAGTGGGAACTCAGCAAGGCCCAGACCAATCCCACTAAACTCAGCCAAGTAGGAGAGAGGAGTTGCCAAAGCTCATCCCACCACAGGGCCCTCTGTGCAGGGGTCCTGCAGCTGACAGCAGGAGGTGGGCAACGGACCACCTCTGGGAGAGAAATGATGCTCCCCAACCATTGTGGGAAACTGCTCTGATTCCTGGCTCTCTTTAGCATTCACAGTGATGACTTGGCATGTGCATGCTCCCTACATAAATTTTGATAAACTCCTAACCTCAAAAACATCCTGCAACTAGAGGCTCCCGTGTCTAGTTGCCATATTGTGTGAAAAAGTGCTTCCCCTTATCACTATTACATTTCCTCCTGCTGCTGAGTTTCACTGAATCTCTTTGCGCTCTTGTTTTAAAGACAATGTGAATATTAATTCCCCTCTCTCTTATCTATCCCACCCACTCTCTTCATACATTTATCATGTCCACTCTTAATAATCTCCTCTTGAATGTAAACTCCTCCAACCTTTTTCATTCTCTGCTTACGGAAGTTTTGCTTGCCCGCACTGGTAACAGCACCAGTCACTACCTACCTGCCTTGAGTAGGGACCAGCAGCCAAAAGGTCAAGGTGGCTCTGTATCCCATTATTCAAAAAATTAGATCAAGCACCACTTCTTTTAACACAGCTACAGAAAAACTTAAAGGAAAATCTTACAAGAGCACCTCCTGTCTCTGTAGCATAATTTTACTATTATTATATTCTGTACAGAAGGGCATATGTTTTATTAATTGTCAAAAGCATAAATAGCTTTTTTAGCTTCTATTTAAAGAGCTCTTGGCAAACTGTGTAAGAGCTAAAAGAACACAATTTTTTTTACATGCTTTCAATCCCTTCCCTAAACAAATCCTCTGACTTGAATTTTTTACATTCTGAAGGCACTTGGGTTTGTGGCTTGCTGTGGGATGCTCCCTGTTAATGGTACCCATCACATTTTTGTGGTATCAGCATTGTCTGCTTTCCATAAATGTGCCATCATAATTCAAAATAGCAGCTTTCAAATATATTTTGCCTCTGCCCGTGGGAGATCACATCACATTTTTTTACACTCTCAGCAAAACTGTAATAACCAAAGGATAATTTGCATGGCCCTTCCAGTCTTTAATGTTTCATCAAAGTGCCGTGGAATTATTTAAATACCTATTAATTCTGCTAATTTTCAGCCTGACTGTAGCTGCAGGTGTTTTACAAAGGGACTGCATTTCAGCCTCTTAACGGAAAAAGATATGCCTGGACCACAGCTTCATTTTGCTGAGACACCTTGTCTGTTCCACTGTAACACTTTCCTAGAGTTCCTCCTTTAGAGAGGGAGAGAGGAATTTGAGGAAATTCTCTTCATGTTACTGCATTTCTCTCTTCATTATGAAAACAGGAGTCTTCCCTTCTTCCTCCAGCCTTTCCAGTCCCTTCCCAGCATAAACTTCACTTCCACTACAGAGAACCCCAATTTATGTGTGAGCCTCAACTGCAGCGATTCAGTGTAGTTTAATGATGTAAAGGAAAATTAAATATTTACAGGTTTTTGTAGGATGTCTAATGTTAGTACTGCAATGAGGAAGATCCCCTGAATATCTTAGCTATCGTGTCAAAAGTATTCTTCTTCCCTCTAAAATAATGGTCCTTCTGAATTCCCACTAGGAGTATTTACGTTCCCAGAAGTCACACTAGGACTAAAGATATTGATCTAAAAACTTCTAGGCAAAGCTGCCACCTTGAAATTAATGTTTTTCTCAGAGTCAGTGCTGAGACTAAAAGCAGTCCCCTGACCTGATTGTGTTGATCTACATTCTTTGGCCCAAGGGAGTTTATTTTAATTGTTTCTTTAAAATAAAAAAGGCACAATTAAAAATAATAATATATTAAGACACAAGTGAAGAGGAAATGAACAAGCATTAAGCTCAGAACAATGGGATGGGTCACAAACAACATGCCAGGCCAAACAAGAATTGTAGTCTTGGCTCCAGCCCTTCAAGGGCTTCTGCATGTATTTAACTCTATTTCCCCTGGCCTGATCCTGCACTGATTATGTCACCAAGGCCTCAAGTTCAGCCCTGATGAAACCATCCTGAACAACTATGTCGTGTAACCTGAGGAGCATAAGTGCACCTTTAAAGTCATGCTGGTGTCCTGCCGAGGAAGAATTTTGGTTCTTGATGGGCTTGGTGATGACTCGGGGGGTGACCTTCCAGAAAGGGGCTGGTGGAGGTGAGGGAGTCATGGTTTCTCTCTGAGGTCAAAAAGAGCTAATGTTCCAGCAGAACATCAGGAGACAGCATACGATGACGGGTATCAAATCTTCACCTATCATGATGTCTCTGCGTACTTTTCTTTAAGGTGAGACTGCTACACATTGTGGGGGATTGCTCTTTGGTTTTGCCAACAGCCTTTTAACTGCAGGAGTCTGTGCATCTTGTTACAGTTTCAAGAAAGCATTAGGCCAAATTGCGATCAACTTGTTCAGGCTGAACTGCTCGTTGATACAAAACAGCCCCACAAAGGTATGGAGGAATGCCTGTGGGTGAGATTATACCAAACTGGGTTTAAGTTATCCCAAACTATTAAATAATCTGACAGTGGCCTCTTAAGCAGACTCAGAAAACTTGGATTGCCTTCAGCTAACTGAAAAATGTGTTTTCCTTAGCTGCAGCCTGAGAATCGGAAACATCAGCTAAGAAGTAGACAAAAATGTAAATACAGGAGTGATGTGTTGACCACTGAAGGCAAACGCAGGGAGCCAGGGGAACAGAAAGAACTGTAAGTCTTTGTTCGGATGCTGTGACATGGCCGACCTCGGGGCAGCTTAGGACAGAGATCTGCTATGGGCCATCCAATCACTAATAGGAAGTAGAAGATGCTTTTACAAGCATTTGCAGAAGATATCCAAACAATGAGATATGATGGTAATAGGAGAGTTTAGTTACGCAAATATGTGTAGAAAAAACAATAAAATCTCCCAAGTAGATAACCAAGGTTTTCAGCCGGAGTAGAAGAGCGAGCATATCCTAAAAGATGGCTATGTTAAAAACATTAGAGCAAGCTACCCCTTTGCAGAAGAACACCAGGCACGCAGAGGTATGATTCCAGCTGCCGAAGACTTTAAAAAGTGGATACTACAGAAAGGAAGAACACAAACATATAGCTAAGTTTAAGGAAATAAGACAAACAATTGGGGATACAAGCAGAGCTGATACAGAACAGAAGGCATTTCAACTAGGAAAGGACATAAACGGGAACTGGGAAAAGTTCTATAAATACATTTTAATTAGAGGAAGAAAAAGGAAAGTCTTGATCCATTGCTAAACAGGAAAAGAGAGCAAATAACAAAAGATGCAGAGAAGCTTGGCGTGTGTCTTGATCCAGCCCTTATTTTAAAAAAAGCTGTTTGTGACCAGCTAATTAACTAAATTATTTTTAAAATGAGGTAAGGCTGCAGGCCAAAACAGGAAAAGACCAAGTTAAAGAACACTTGGATGAGCCAACTGCATACAAGTCAGCAGGGCCTCATAAAGTTCACCTGAACTTATTCAAGGAATAAGATGAAGTAATCTGTGAAATGCTAACAATTATTGTAAAGCAATTATTGTAAAGGAGTCACATATAACAGGATGAGCCCTAGAGCACAGGGGAAGGGTGAATATAGTACTGATCTTTAAAAAGGAATAATGAGACCCCAGGAAGCTATAAACCACTCACCCTGATTTCCAAAAAATCTGGAATGAGTTATTAAACAATCAGTTTTAAAATACCTAGAAGATGGTATGGTGATAAAAAGCAGTCCACTTGAGTTTGTCGAGAACCGATCATGTCAAACCAGTTTAATTTCCCTTTTTAACAGAGTAGCTGGCTTAGTGAATAAAGAAGAGCAAGTGGATGTGATTTATCTTAGCCTTCCAACATGGTCACATTAGGTATGAGCTAAAATATAATCACAACAGGACGGGTGCACAACTGGGTGAACTTCACTCCAAAAACACAGTTATCAATTGTTCCTATCAAATAGGAAGTTGTTCAAGTGAGATTCCTCTGGGATCTTTTCTGGGCCTGTTTCCATTCTTTCACTAATGATGCAGATGATGAAATCTGTGGTTACCATTAAACTTGGAGAGTCTACAAGAGAATCACAGTAAGACGATCAAAGTGCAGAAATGATCTGGAAAGATGGTCGACAGCCAATCTGTTTAAGTAACTGCTAGGATAGAGTGCTACTTTCAGGAAGGAGAAAGCCATTTGTAAGCAAGGGGATGGCAGAAGAACGTCTGAGGGATGTAGCAAACGACAGGCTGGATTTGTGTTGGCAGTGCAGTCCCCTAGCAAAAAAACCCTATAAATACCTGAGTTGTATATATGGAAGCATCACATGTAAGACAAAGTAGGCAATTATTCTGCTCTGCAGTTTGGTGTGGAGGTCTCAGTAGAAAGGTTTTGGGCTGGTACTTTAATTAAAGATATTAAAATTAAAATTAAAATTAAATTTGGAAAATACAGCCAGTGAGGCAGAAAGAATTGCAGTTGTGCAAGATGAAAGTGAGGCAAGACTGGTTCCTAAATGCCCAGAAAACTCTCATAAGGATGACAGCGAGTAATTGTTCTGGTTGAAAGTGAGGACAAGAAATGATCAGCTAAAATTGCAGCAAAAGGCTGTTTATGCTGGATCCTGGGGAAAGCTTTTCATCCATCGGCACAGCGTAGCAGAGGGTTGTCCACTCTCCTTCACTGAAGAGGCTTAGATACAGGTTAGCCAAACACCTTCCAGGAAGAGAGAAAATACACTAGTTTGGGCCCCAAGACACCTATCTCTCTGAAGACCCTTCCCTGCCTGAGGTTCATTCAGCTTTGAGGCTCAGCAGCTGAGGATGCAGGTGTGTAATCTCTGATACAATAATGCAGTAACTCTGCTAGAGCTTTAACAGCAATGATTTTATATATAGTAATGATCAGCCTGAACGGCCCTGCTCGTCCCTGCCAAATATTCCTAGCTATCAGATTGCTTCTGCTGCTGGGGAGGTAAGACAGATCAAATGAAAGAAATTAAAGCTGCTGATTTTCTTACATCATCTCGAGGAGGTCCTGCCAGGGGGAAAAAAAAAAAAAAAATCAGTGTTGGTTACTGCATAAGTACCAAATGTATGTCCATTTTTATGGCCCCAGGTACATAGTTCACCAGTGTGCCAAATCCATACTAGGATAACGCCCAGGTACACTTCAGCCTCCATTTTTCCCAAATGCAATGAGAGGGATTGGGCTGCATCCTGGCCAGGACTCACTGCATGCTCTGCCAGGCCACCATCTCACCCCCAGGACTACAGAGGGGCTCGGGTGAAGCACTGGCAGGCCTGTGCAGGTGGACCCAGGCAGCCAAGCAATCCTTATCCCTACAGGCTTGTCTGGTAAAAAGAGCTCATGGGAAGGAACAGTGTGGCCATGGTCACATCTGGGTCCAGGGCAGATCCTCCCCCTGTTGCAGCCTCTCAGGTTGCCATCGCTCCTTTGATCCTCTGAGAGGAGCTGAGGCCCCCTGTGATCCTGACCTTCCTGGCAGCGGCTCCACTGCTCAGCTCCCACCACTTGGAAAGGGTTCAGTGTTCCCCAGCTGTCCTCTGTACTTCGCAGGATGGTGCCTTTCATGCCCAATTGCACACAGGAGGGTCCAGAAATGAATGCCACCTTCCAGGCATGGTAAAAAAGAGGAGGGGAGGGGGAGGAGAAAGCCCTTCCAGAAGCATCCACCTCCAAGAATCCCTGATTCACACACACAGCCGAGCATCACTTATCTCCAGCACTTGTTATTCCTCATGTCAGAAGAAGAGCGTTCAGAAAACACAGCATAAATTAAATCAATTAATTGAAAACATCTTTCCCCTCTTTTTTAATATGCTTCTATGTATCTCTTTACAAGTTATAAACTAACATGTTTTGTTTTGTTTTGTTTTGTTTTGTTTAAATTTAAAATTCCAGACGTGGGAATTTGCTGCTAATTTATTTCAGTGCCACCTCTTGTTTTCTTAACTATTCAGGTCTAGCACATCTGGTGAACAAGCAACATTTTGTGGGGGCCCAGCTATTTCCTGTGGGGCTATGATGTGTTTTGTCCTATCACTACACCAGTCTGCAAGTGACACTGAGTTAAGGTACTCAGGCTGCTTTCCTGTCTTGAATGTTGTAAATCAGTGCCAAAAACTAAGGACGTCAGGAAACTAATGAAGAGGAGAAGTGGTAGCAGTTATTAGAATAGATGCCTCCAGGTGATGGCCAAAGATAGTATTAGGGAAATGATGAAAGTCTCTGCAAAGGAGTCAAATGGGAGAGTATCATCAGTGGATAATTGAATTTTATAGTTAAATTAGAACTGTTCTAATACAGACACAATTTTGGATTTTACAGTTAAAGCTCAGTTCCGTTTTGCTCTGAAAACAGGAATTCAGCTTCTTTGTTATGTTTGAAAAATATGGTCTCCTCCTCAAACTGGCAGCACTTATCCCTCTGGGTACAAGATGAATGGTCCGGTAATTTGTTAGTTTGTGATTTGCAATTAATTAGAAACTTGTTCCTTTAAAAAATCTCTTCCAATTGTTCCTTTGTTTGAAACATCTCAACAATTAACTAATGCAGACCATGAAAATGTTCTATCTAGTCAAAATTCATTGAAACTTTGCACACAGACAATAGATGAATAAATTAGTTTGCAATTAAAAATTTTTGTAACTAGTTGCAGACAGAGAATACTGTGACTTTAGCAAAAGCTCATCCAATCATCTGGTTTCTTCTAGAGTTAATTTGCACAGGCTATTCCCATTGGCTGTAAGGACTTACATTCATTAATCCAATTGACGTGGAGAGGGTTGACTGTATCAAGAAGACATTACTTGGCCAGTTCTTTTAAGTTTTTTGTATTTTGATTTGGTGCATGAAAGGCTCCCCTCAGCACCGTTGATCCAGCGTATATTTAAGAGGCATTGCTGAAGAACCTGAGGCACTAAAGCTCTTAACAATACTGAAATGGTGGCACCTTGTGCCCCCATCACTCAGATATCGTTTTCAGTTCCATTACTATCTCAGGAAACTAAACCACTGGTTTCAACCTGTGGCGTAGAAATCCCTAAGAGTCTTAAGAAACACAATTCCAAAGGCATCCACAAAAAGTAACAAAAACTAACCTATGCAGGAGGCTAAAATTTGCTGCACAGGAGTATATGCTTCCTTTAGAAATTTTTTAGTGGTCCACAAAGTGAAAAGCAAGTAAGTAAACCAGTAACAGATATGATTCATGCATCTTCGTTATCTGTTTGGTGTAGCTGTAGTCACATATATCAGCTGTGAAATCCTGGCAGACTGGCAGAGAGCCAGACAAGAAAGGCAGGAGTAAAAAAAGAGAAATACGAAAAAAAAAATAGAGATGCAAGAGGCACCTCAGCAGAAAGAAAAAAAGCCACCAACAACAAAAATCCCACTGGATTAGCCCAGGAGAAGGAACTGTGGCTGACAGCAGCTACAGTGGAGGACAGAGGTGTCCTTGGAAGGACCCTTCCAGGTCAGTGCAGCCATGAAAGCTGTCCCTCTGCTGCATGCTAAGGAAAAGTTAATGAAATGGATGCCAAGGTTAAGAAAGCTGCTGTGGCAAAGCAGGGGAACAGCTCTTCACACCACACAGATTTGCAAATACAAGCACCAACGGCTTTATTTGGTTCTGGTAAGGAAATGAGGAAAAAAAAAAAAATCACAGACTCTGACTGAAACAAAAAATGTCGCATTTGGGTAGTTTTATGCAAGCCTTCAAAAAACCTTTTTACAACTGATGCTAATTTATAAATTAAAATGTAGTTCAGAAGCAAAAGAATGCTTCTGTTTAGAAAAAGTTGAAAACAAATATTGATTAACATTTAAACATTCATTTTCTTCCTTAAAAAAAAAACTTTTTTTTTTTTTTGTGTTTATCCCAAAGTCATAAAGGTCTCTGATTCCCCTTTATTTGTACAATGGGATGAGTTCATCTGCCATAAAAAAAAAATCCTCCTAAATCTTAAAATAACTAATATCCAAAAATCTCAGACCAAATTGTTATTCAGACATGAACTACATCCAAAATTTAACAAAGATCTAATACAGGAATGACCCAATGCCTGGGAAAAAGAGCAGTCACCGCAATAGGTAGTATCCCTGCCGATCCCAAAGCAGAGGCACCCCGACAGTGAGCCCCAACAGGGAGACTGCTACAATCACCAGCCAGGAGGGGAAAACAAGAGACATAAACCATGAGGGAAATGCGGAGTTACACAACTCCCAGTGACAGAGAGAGAAATCCCAGAGCTGCTCCCGCCGGCGGGGGATGCAAACTGATTTCTTTGCATTATCTGTTAGGAAAACACCGCCCAGCGGAAAGCGTGGGAGGAAGCTCTTGCCCCACGGCAGGAGGGAGGTGGGCGCAGTGGCTGCTCCATCACGTGGGGCTGAGAGCAGGAGGTGACCCTGTGTCTGTGGATGTGGCCCTTCTACACAATGAGGGAGTGAGGGCCAGGACAGCGAGCAGAGAAGAGGGGATTCGAGAAGTCCCAAATAACAGAGAGGCGGCTTGTGCATACAAGATGGTAAGAAGAAGTCAGGACACGAGGGGAGAATCTGCTCTGGGAAATGTCACCGCCAGCATTGCTGGATGAGGTGTCTTGCACATAGGCGCTGGGGTGCAGGCACAGGTTGGGAACCTCAGGAGCCCTAATTTCCTTCTGGTGCTGGAAATGTTTATCCGGAGGACTAGGACAAAGAGGTTTGTTTTTTCTCCATGTTTCTGTTAGGAATTCCTCTGGATTTGCTATCCAAAAATAATAAGGGGTTACAGAAGAAAATACATGAATGCTCTTTCTGCTCTGAGGCCAGGGATGGAGTGGGCTGATGTGAGAGGCACAGAGCTGGCAGGAGGTATGTGTCCTCCCAGAGTTTCCTCCCAGCACCTTCTCGGGAAGGACCACAGCTCTCGTTCCTCTGACCAGACACCTCCCAGCTGACCTTCCCACTTTGGAGGACAGGGTGGCCAAGGCAGGTGTTCCTCAGGTTGTCCCCTTGGGAAGATGAAACTGCACCCAAGGGCTGAAGGTGTGATTTAAGCAGTCGGTTCCTGTGTGCACGGGTTTGGCACCAATTTCAGTCTGCACAGAATTCAAGATTATAGTACTGAGCAAGGCACTGTAAAGGCTAGCAAGACCACTCAAACCTAGGAGATTATAAAGTAATGTAATAACATAAAATAATCGCCTGGAAGAAAACCATGAGCTGATGTGACTCTGCCTTTGTGTCTGGCAGCTGGACCAGTGGTGAGGAATCACACGATAAAGTAGGTCACAGGTTTCCAAAAGACCTTTTTTTTTTCCTTTAAGCTTATGAGAAAATTATGATTTATGAAAATCAGCTTGAAGCAAGGCAGTCATTCTGGTAATAAAACCTCAAAAGAGTATCAAGGGCTCTGTCATTCCAGTAATGGGCCCCAGATAAGCGCTTCATCAAGAAGACTATACATCATTACCACTTACAATGCGCTGAAAAGATGGGGCAAGGGGAGAATGAATGGCATCTGCTAGAAAAATAAACTACAACAGAAATGGTGCTCAGTGCTTTTATATTTTATACCATAAAATCCTCCATTTTGGAATTCAGTTAAGCCAAACATGCATTTTTCACCTTCTCTCATCACCTCAGAGTGCTGCTAAAATGGAAAGACCTCAGTGCAACCTGTGGGTCTGGTCTCCCATCGGCAAGGCGGCCGCCCAGCCTCAGCGGGTCCCACGGCTGTCCCTCCGGAGCATGCCCGTGGTGCTCAGCAGCCCCGTGCAGTGGTGGAGCTCCTGCTGCCATGTGTACGAGCTGCAGAGAGAAGCAATTTCCTCCCTTGTTGCACAGAAGTGGCCAGTGTAATGCTGAGGAAAAGCAAACACAGTCTCTCCTGGCACAATCAAAACAAAATCTGGTCTCATGCCTCTTTTCCTCCCCTCTGCCTAGGCTTGTAGCAGGGCTGGACTGCTGTGGAGGTCGGGATGTAACAAACTGCTGCGGGAATTTGCTTTGCTCGGGGTTTTTGTTAGATTTATGTAAAGGAAAACACTTTTTATTGGATTGCTGCATGTCTGCCTCAATTGCTGCCTGCTTCCCCCAGGATCTCCCAGCAGGTGAAAAACTGCTCCCAGCTTAACCATTAAAAGCTGCTCAGCCATGTCAGCAGAGGAAAAGCAGAGGCTGACCTATGGCAAGGACGTGCTGGGGAGGGCAGGCTGCTGGGGAGCCTGGCTGGCGGGGAAGGGGAGACAGTCGTGCTGGGACCTCTGACCAGTCCCACCCCACCAGGACCCGGGAGAGCCAGTGTTCCCAGTGTCCCCAGCCCTGCCTGAGCCCTCAGGGAGAGCCTCCCTGCTCATGGGGTGACAGTGATGTACCCAAATAAATGGATAGAGACAAACCGGGTGTGGCCCCAGGCTCTGAGCCAGCCTGTTTCAGTGCAGGGGAGACAGTCGTGCTGGGACCTCTGACCAGTCCCACCCCACCAGGACCCGGGAGAGCCAGTGTTCCCAGTGTCCCCAGCCCTGCCTGAGCCCTCAGGGAGAGCCTCCCTGCTCATGGGGTGACAGTGATGTACCCAAATAAATGGATAGAGACAAACCGGGTGTGGCCCCAGGCTCTGAGCCAGCCTGTTTCAGTGCTGCTTCCTAGTGTTTGTATTGGTCTAGCAGCAAGGAAATGGGAAGGCTTGGAGTGACAGTAACAGTGGGGTTTCACTCTGTTATCAGGGTTCATATAACTAGGCACAGGTTCCCTTGCTAGGCTGCACCCTCAGTTGTACGTACAACTGCTTCTGGTTTGTGGCTATTTAAAATGTTTTGTGCAATTGCTCATCTTCACTAGCAGCAAATTTTTATCTGTAATTTATGCAGTGCTTTCACAACTTTCACCCAAACTAAAATAAATGTAACGGCTGGTGAGTCCGTAGCTGAAGAGGGCGATAAAAAGAAGAATAAAGTATCTCAGAAATGAAGCTTCCTTTCCAGCACATGCACTGGGCCCAACATAAAAGACACAACAGAAAGTTTAATTTAAAACTAATTTATTGGTGAAATGTTATCAGAATCCTAACGAAGACAAATAAATCAACATGACGCTGGGAAAAAGATCAGCTGGTGAGGATGAAAGCTACCAACGTAACAATCCACAGCCAGGGGAAGAGTTACACAAACTGGAGTACATCAGCAAAGCCAGAGTGAAATGCTCCCTCCACCATTTGGGGTTATAAAACAAAATCATTTGAGGTTAAATTGCTGATGGGTGCAAATATTTGTTCCTTTCACCAGAAGCAAATGCTGGATTTTTGACTGTGAGACATGGCCTTGGCTCCATGCTTCTGTTTCCCCCCCCCAAAAAAAGCAAAAACCAGCAAGTTACAAGCAAGGAGCAGAGAAAAGACAAGTGATATTTTTGGGGTGTGTTGACTGAACTTCACTAACACTAGATTTATACGTTTCTCGTTATTAAGGCAAAGGAGACGGAAATTGGACAGCTCTTTGGTTGCTCTAAATCAGAAGGCTGTGAACATTGTCTCGTTTTGTTTTTCTGGAAAGAAGGTCTGGATGAATGAGAAGCAAGAAAAAAAAGGCTGACAAAAAAGTTTCTTCTGGCTTGAAGTTGACACAGACACTGTCTCAAGAGAAGAGATGAGCTTTTGGCTGAGGACCTTTCCCGACGTCCAGAGGCTGCACACAGAGCCATTGTTTCCAGTGGTGTGACTCCTCTTGCACCCAGGGAAGCAGGATTTGGGTGCCCTTTTAAATGAGCGGAACTAGGGAAAAGGTGCCTGAATCCAGTGTCAACCTATTCTCTGCCTGTAACATCCAGTGGGGTCCTATATTTTGGGTGGCCATTTTACATTACATTTTGCTCAGTACTTTGCGGATGTCTCAGTGGAGAAGAGTCAGAGTGCCCAAGAAAATTATTTACTCAGCATTCCCTGTGCGACCAGAGGCACAAACTGCTGGACCCCTTTGCAGAGACGCTGCTGTCACAAAGTCTCTAGCCTATACTTGAGAGAAGGTTTTAATTTTGCATGAGGCACAACCCCTTGGTGAAGCATCCCACAGCTCACATTTTGGAGGATGCACTTTATTTTAGCAATAATGACTACAGAGTTATGAACAACAGTTCCAGTTTAGCTCATACACAGTCACAATTGTATTTAATAAATGAATTCACTCCTGTGTGAACCAGGGCTCCAATTTGGCCAACATTTTCTTTCATACACTGTAACAAATTATTCCTATTAACTGAACAGAGTGTGCCAAAGTTTCTTATGCTATGATTTATGTGAAATAATTAGCTTGATATTGTCTGTGTTTGAGGTCACTCAGCTATTTTTCTTGTACTTTAGCATCCACATTCATTCCCATTCTGTACCAATCAGCACAGAGGAAGCAGGATCCAGCCATGAAGGACAGCTCCTCTGCTTTACTACATCCACTTCGTCCAGACTTTTCTTACACAGCTTCTTACCTTTCCAGAAAGGGCACCCCTCAAAAAACAAACAAATAACCACCCCCCAACATACTGGTTTCAGATCTGCAAAAACACTAACAAAAAAAAAAAAAAAAAGATTTTTACACAGCACATGACTTCCAATTAAAGGACTGGTTGGTTCTAGTTTGGCCAGCTTTTCAGCCAGGGTAACCCAGCAGCTCTCTGCCACAGCACTGCTGACTTGTGCTGGCCGAATTATTTATGAAGTTAATCAGGCTAAGCTGTAAAAGAGTGGAAGTTGGCATTGGCCTCGTAACAGGAGGGTGAAATGAGAGGGACATAAATTGGTTAGGGAGGGAGTCTCGGAGGTTTCTTGGTGGTTTGCCCTGTTTTTCTGATGGAGCTGCTTCTTTCCAGGTAGGCTGCATTATTATTGCACTATTATAAGTGGTTATGATCATTTTTTAACAGCAAGTAATACTCTAGGCTAAGAAGAGTTAAACAGGGTGTTCTCTGCAAGAGCTCCTCAGCTTAGAAGCTAGCTCTTTCCCCTTTCCTTGGCATGATGCATCCTGCCTGGTGGACCTTAGGATCTCAGAACAAATGTTGCTTGTGTAGCTAGATTATATTATATAGGGGTTGCTGTTTGTGCAGAAAGGAAAGTTAAAAAATACTGCAATTAACATTCTGATTGCAGCATAGCAACGTGCTTATGGCAGAGGTGGGCTCATCTGCTGCACAAAGCAATTTCTCTACACCAGCTAACCAGATTAGGCTATGTGTCATCGACATCATTCCTACCAGAGCATTGCATCCTGTCAGTACACATAGAAGTGTTTGTTAGATCCAGACGAGTAGAGATTCATCCAGACCTAAGAGACCTAATCTGGAGCTATAGTAGGGAAATTTTTTCTCTAGGAGAGAAATGGTCCCCATTGTAACTGGGATCCAGCTCAACAGGGAAGGATGGTGCTCAGCGTATAGCTCATGTGCATCTAAAAGGATGAGTGAAAGAAGTCTTCTCTCCAAAGTTACATTTTTGAAAGAATGTAGTGTCAATAGCAAAAAAAATAACCCTGGGAAAAACCTCTGTTTTTCTCCCCCAAACCAATAAATCTTAAAGCTAGGAGCTGTAACTTATCTGAATTTGTGGTTGTAGTTTGGTTTCTTTTATTAAATAAACACCAGCCATCACCTTTCACTACATTTCCAGCATATCACCCTGCTGGAACACCAAGTCTGACCAAAGCAATCAAAGCAATCTTTTTGTCTGCTTCTTTTATAAACATGATTTTGCATCAAAGTGAAAAGAAAAAATGTACAAGATAAGCTAATGCCACACCATGCTGCAAGCACTGAGCCTGAGCAGTTGCTGGAAGCTGAAGTTCGTGGAAATAGCAACATGAAATAATTTATTTCAAAAGTGCCAGCTTCAAAACTTCTCCCCTGTTACCAGGTTCAACATTTTCATCAAACCTTTTCAGTGAAATTACTACTTGGTTGCAAATATGGTGTATGCCTTCTTCTAGATCTGAGAAATTATGTAACCTGAGGGAAGACTTGTTTGTGTTTTCTGCTGTTTTGCGCAAAAGCCAGCCAAATGGTGACGCTGAGGTGAGATGAGCAGGTGTGAACCACAAACATTAAACATCTCATGTTATTGGCAGTCCACATCTATCCTCACCATCCTTGATTAAATTTCATTCTTACCTCTCCAGTAATTTCCAGTCTCCACTGACTGTCTGGTTGTTTCTTTCCAAATTCATTACAGTAGAGACGTGTGTCAGGGACGTGGACAGGCTTTTCATCCCTTGTGATGGAAAATATAGTGTAATTACAAGTGATTAAGGAAAGACACTCCCAAAGTGGGGCTAAGGGGCTCACATCCCACTTTTAGGCATTCATCTCCCAGTTTTTGCTTCCTTTAGGACACCATTGCTACAAGGAAGATTGATGGATTATGGAACAGCTTTGCTGGCTGCTTACTCTATGCTGGCTTTTTCTCAAGGAGGACCAGGTGGCATTTTTGATGTTACAATAATTCAGAGTGAAAAAGAGAAGCCTGCAGATGGACCTGGCAAGGCACAAGTAAATTGCCTGCTAACAGATTTGTGTTCTCCAAGCATTGCCTCCGCACATGTTAAAGAGAAATGCAGGATCAGATTGCAAAGCAGCCTCTTATCAGGTGATGTCTCCTACTGATATCACAGAAAGCCCAAACTAATGAAACTGCAGCTAATTTGTCCTTGGTGTTATGATTCTAGTGAAGTTTAAATAGTGCATTCCTGGAGTGAGCTGTTCTGCACACCTGACACAAGCTGGACACATTGCGATGGGACGGGGGCTGCCCATGGTGTTTCTTCTCATAATGTGTAGCATGTTAGAGAACACATACAGGGGCCATGGGTCTGTTTAAGTTTCAGAGTTTCCCATTGTACTTTAAGGGCATAAACATATCTGATTTTTTTCAAACAAAAAATTAGTCTGAAGAGGATTTCAGCTCCAGATGCTCCTGGGGCAAAGATTAAACGCTAGAGCACACCGTCTTAGCCTGGGCTCTTCTGACAGCCCAGATCAAAATACCTCCAAACTGTGAAGCCATGAAGTTTGACCCAGGAATCTGATCTTCCTCTCCCAGTCAGGATTACTGGAGTAATTACACTGCAGTAATTTCATTGACTGGCTGTAGGCTCTTTTTTGAAAAAGCAAATTAAAAGGGGAGCAAGATCTTGGTTCTGAATGCTGGGGTTTGAGCAGGTCTTTGTCTCCAACTTTTTTTTCTCAACTTTGTTTAAGAGTGTGGCCATTTTACCATCAGTGGGAAATTTACACCGATATCCAAGAACAAGACTTGGCCTTACAAGTTTTATGAGACTGGGATAACAGTGCCTATTTTAAATCCTACAGCCAGACTGAGAAAGAACAGTCCTTATCATGTTAGTTACGATAGCAAATCTGTATACACACAAGACTTAGATGAGGGACCAAAATTGGCTCTGCTTCCCAGACTCTCCTACTACTTTAAAAACCAACAAAATATATGCATTGGCAGAGAGCTGTGCCCAGAACCTGGCTGCTCTGCACTACTTCATATCGTCTAAAGACTCAAATGGCCCTGCCATAACCTTTGAATGCTCTGCAGAAAATAGCATGTAGTGCACTGGAATGGTTATTCTTACTAGAGGAGTGAGAAGGCACTAAAAGGAGCAACAAATGGTGTCCTGGGTTAAGCTGAGACAGAGTTAACTTTCTTCGTAATAGCTAGCAAGAGGCTGGGTTTTGGATTTGTGCTCAGAAGAAAGCTGATAAAACGTGATGATTATGCAGCTGCCAAGGTCTTTCAGCTTCTCTGGCTGTCTGCAGACAGGAGAAGCTGGGAGGGAGCACAGCCCCAGTTACTAGCCCAGGATTTGATCTTAGGTTCGGGATTGAGACCCAAAGTGGTCAATAATCTATTCCATAACATACACGTCATGCCCAGTATATAGGTGAGGACCCTCCGGAAGATCGTCCCTTTTGGTTCCGGATCTCTTTTGCTCTGGGTCATCTTGCTCCAGGTGGTCGTTCTCCCAAGGCCTTCCCACCCCCGTCAGCTCTTGGTCTGCGACGCTCGGACTGTT
>NW_010116721.1:0-738 GCF_000699245.1 Pterocles gutturalis
ATTTAATTGGGTCACAGCCTCCTGGGTGGGAGGACAAGCTTCTAAGAAGGGCAGGGATGCTGGTGGGAAACTGGGGGGTGCATGCAATCCAATGCCTTCTTAAAAAAAAAATCCGATGTGGCGATCACCAGGTTTTCACACGGGGATGCCCCAGGTTAGGCACGTCTGGGTATCCCAGCAACATCGACCTGTGCAGAAGCTGAAGCTGCCAGGCATGTTTCTGATGGTGCCAGTGCTGCAGCGGCTGGGTCTTCAAACTTTTGTTACTAGCATAAATATGAGAAAGGTTAAAATCTTAGATCCTGTTTATGCTGTTATGTTAAATGCTGAATCTTTGTCTCTGGAGCTGGTGCTGACAGTAATTATTATTCCTAGTTCCTAGTCATTGTCCTGGTTTCAGCTGGGACAGATTTAACTTTCTTCATAGTAGTTAGTGTAAGGCTGTGTTTTTGATTTGTGCTGAGAAGGCTGATAACATACAATGTTTATAGCTGCTACCAGGACAGTCAAGGACTTTTCAGCCTCTACTGTGCTGATATTTGTAGGTGCAGGAGAAGCTGTGAGGGAGCACAGCCCCAATTACTAGCCTAGGATTCAACCTTAGGTTTAGAGTTGAGACCCTAATTGGTCAATAGTATATTCCATAACATGCACGTCATGCCCAGTATATAGATGAGAATCTCTCTGGGGAAGTTCTCTCTTGCTCCGAGTTGTCTTCCTCTGGGTCGCCCCTCTCTC